>NW_024747918.1:0-13615 GCF_018991925.1 Homarus americanus | reverse complement strand
GGGCAAGTCAAAGTCCCGTTCTAGCAGGGCCGGACTCCAGTTCCCCGTGGGTAGGATCCACCGGCTCTTGCGTAAAGGCAACTATGCTGAGCGTGTTGGTGCAGGTGCACCTGTGTACCTTGCAGCCGTCATGGAGTACCTGGCAGCAGAAGTGCTCGAGCTGGCCGGTAACGCCGCCCGCGACAACAAGAAGACCCGCATTATCCCGCGTCATCTTCAGCTTGCCATTCGCAATGACGAGGAGCTGAACAAGCTCCTGTCTGGAGTCACCATTGCCCAAGGGGGTGTCCTTCCTAACATCCAAGCTGTGATCCTCCCCAAGAAGACAGAGAAGAAATAAGAACCCAAGGTTCGTTCACACAAGACAACCTAACCAAACAGGCTCCTTTCGGAGCCACAGGATATCACTTAAAGAGAGAAATATACGACATCAACGTTTTGCAGGATAACACTCTGTGGAAATTGAGTGTAAATGTTTTTGAATGGTGTAGATGTGAAGGGGTACTGCGGGGGCCTGGGGTGGGGGACTTAAACGGGACTTAGAAGGGCGCAGAAGCAGCAGCAGCAGCAAGGGAGGGATGAGACCTTCTTTTTAGTTTGCCTATTCATTGACAGCACACATTTACCAGCAGCATACATTGGAGTCATATTGTAATTGTAGACTAATCAGTGTGGGCTAGCTAGCCAATTTGGGATAAAGAGCAAGAATGTAATGTCCTCAATGAAGTAATTACATAGTTCAAGATACAATAAGTGAGGTGGCCTGAAGTCTTTGACAGTGTCCCATTCAATAATATAGTAGTGCTTTAAAGGTGTATCACCAAGTTTACATGCTGAGTGTTCCGGTATGGGTACAGCGTTACTAACTAGCCAGATGTGTCTGTATCCTAACCTAATTCTGGCCACGACTACATCACACAGGCAAGTTGTTTGGACACTCTTCCTAGCCCCCTTGGTCCCTGTTCACCTACCTACTGTAGCAGTAAGTAGGTACCTGTTGTAAATCGAAAGGTTGCCAATTCGTAATCAGGGAAAGTTGATTGAGCTTCTAAACTTGAACTGACATAATCCGAGGAGTGGTGATCCGAGGATCACAGACACTATCTCTCCCACTACCAATCCCTTCCTAACCTCCTGCTCCTTCCTCTGTCCTCCCCAAATTTAACCATGCTATCGCAAAGGTAATAATACAGGTAGAGACAACAACATATTTTCCTATTGTCTTATTATATATTAATAACAGAAACGCTGCCGCCATCCCGGAGGCTATACATTGTCTCACTGTTCATTACCTCCACAATTCTTCCTCTTACTTCTTCTTCCATCAATACTTTATTAACGGTGTATGTAAGTTTCACCATGTATTGCACTACAGCTGTAGAGCAAAGTATATTTTGTTAGCAATAAACCAAAAGCATATTTTATGGCCTAATCATCACTACATAGAACACCACCCATAAAGCATGATACTAGTAGACCACAAACTGCTATAAACACCCAAAGCATATTTTATTGCCTAATCATCACTACATAGAACACCACTCATAAAGCATGATACTATTAGACCACAAACTGCTATAAACCCCAATAATATAATAGACTATACTAGTGACTATAATTGTGTTACCCAATATTTTACGAAATAATACTATAAAACATAATAATAAACACACTATTAGTGTATATTAGTTGAATGCACAATCTGATGAGAAGTAAAAAAAAAACAACAACATAACAATAACCTATAAAGAGTGTAGAGTATTTTTGTGCAAACTATTATACTAGTAGATGGTCTAAGATAACTGTATGTGAAGGAAAAGGTGTGCTCTCCACTCAAACTTTCTTTTTATGAAATCTCCAACTCCCCAGCTGAGCGGTACGCCCAATGGGAAACAAAACGTGGCACATAACACGCCGCCCACCAGCTCTGGCTCGGTGAATAGGAATCAGTAATCGGGCGGAGTATAAACAACACCGCCGCCAATGTGCTCCTCCCATCTCTGAGGAAATCTAGTGGGCAACTTAGTATTATATTAGTATGTAATAATAATAACAATAATAAAAATAATAATAATAATAATAATAATACTAATAATAATAAGAATAATAATAATATTAATAATAATAATATTAATAATAATAACATGCAATTACATTTTATAACACATACTAACAAAATAGTGTATAGCCTACTATACTTAACTATAATAGGTTAGGTTGCGTAGGAGGATCTAAAAAGTACAGTAGTATATACACACACACACACACATACATATAGACAACAAACTAAATTAGAAACCACACGCCAGTGAAGTTATCAAATCCTCCAGTTTCCGTCTCCACCTCCTACGCCGACTCAAGTCCCTCGGTGTTCCTGCACACGAGCTCCTCAGTGTTTACACAACATTCATACTTCCCAAGCTCACCTGGTCTTCTTCCCTAAATGCCACACAACGTAAACACCTAGAAAAAGTGCAAAAGAGGCCATGCAAGATTATTCTCTACCCTTCCTACTCCACATATCAAGAAGCGCTCAACACACTGACCGACCCTTTAGACTCTCACTGACCATCACCACGACCTCATCTGCAAATTTGGTAAGAAGCCTCTACACCATCCCCGACACCGGCTCCTACTACCACCTGAGATCCCTAGTCCGAGAATTGCTCTTCGACACCACAACCGCATCCAGCCCATACGTGCACGAACTGATCTCTATAAGAACAGCCCAGTCCCAACCATTGTAAAAATTATCGATAACTTGTAATAAATCAGTGTACTCACTCCCAGTAAACACTACTCCTTGCACTGTCACTATGTTGAAATGAACTGTAGTTTGAGCTTTTCCCCAGCTAGTTATTATATGTCTTATTTGTGTCACTCATGTTACTTGTATATTATTTGTAATTCGTAACCCATTCCCCAAATATGTAACTGTATATTTTCAGTCTTCTGGCTGCCAAGCTCTTTCAATAAACCGTTAATTATTATTATTATTATTATTATTTATATGTTGGCTCATACCAACTCACTCCCCTGAACCCTCCTCCCCAGCGGACTATCAACAAGTTCTTGCCATAAGGTACTATCTCATTTGGCCAAGGAATGGAACCAGTGATGAATAGTGGTGAACAGTGCTTAACTCCAGTGAAAACAACTCGGTAGCTGAGCTCCCACCTGCTTAGCTAATCCACTTACACACAGTGAGGTCCAGAAATTGGTGTTCTGACTCCACGAGCAGAGAGGCTCAGACCACACCCACCCACTCTGAATGAGTGAGCGTCATAGGAAGATGCGACACCACACGTAGTGAATGTTTGCTACAGCATCATTTCCAAGTGTGAAGTCTCTGCAACACCATCTGTGAGGTAATCTGCTACATCATCAGGCCCCTCATAACGCCATCTGTGAGGGAGTTACTACACTACGTGTCTGGTGTTCAACACCTCACCTTACATGATCTATGCGTGCAAACATTAATCTGTATGTTCACTGTGTGCTCCTTCACCTTTCTCTAATGAGGGCTTTTGTTAAACCACCAATGTATGTACTAAGTCAATTGTGTCCAATGTATACTTTCGAAAAGCCCTTGTTTGGGTTAGGTAGGAGAGAGTAGTCGTCATTATTGTCCAATCCACATTATCTATTTCTATATATAAGTAATGTAGGCTGGTTTTTAAATACCTCAATCCCCTAACGGTGCCGTTTGTATATTAAGAAATACCGAAGCCATACAGTACAACACCAGCGAATATGAAGTATCACTGTAACCGGCAACTGTTACTCACTCATACCTACATACATATATAGAGTCTTTACAGAATGATAGCAGACACGGGGAAGACGAACAACAAGAGGAGAAGAGTTAGAAGAAAATCAACTTCAAGCTAAGAAGAAGAATACCAAGACATTTCCTCCAAAAAAGAAAACAACACACACACAATCAAGCCGACCAAACACTGAGAAACCATGGCGGACCTAATATGCACCGGACGGCTTTATTCACCTCCTATCCTGCCAGATTCAGGCGGAAGTTGCCAAAGTCTCTACGCAAAGCTTGCTTAGCCACTGCACCTATTCTCATCCTCCAAAATTCACTTCATAATCCCCCTGCCACTAGCATGTTATGTGTATGTATGTGCGTATGTATGTAAGGTATGTATGTATGTATGTATGTATGTATGTATGAATGAATGCTAACTGCAACTTTTCGTATTAAAACTCATTACTCTTACCGAAGTAATATAGTGCGTGGTTATGTTATGTCATGTTAGGATAGATTATAAACTACATTGGGTTACATTTCGTGAGGTTCGGTGACGCTACAGGAAGTTAGGTGAGGTACCTGGAGGTTAGGTGGATGTTGACTGACTGACTGACAATTATTAGGAAGTGGTTCCAACACGTTCACACACAACCTATACTCATACCACAAGTCCAGAATTAGAGAGGATCATGTTATTGGATATATTTTCAACGATTTACTCAGTGTCTAACCAACTCTTTTGCGATTTAAATGTGGACCTAAAATTAGGTCCGTATATTTGTTTGTCGGGGTGGTGGTGGTGGTGGTGGTGGTGTGCGCCCGTCCATCAGGTTGATTAACCACCAAAACCATAAAGGGTGCGGCCCTGCCGTTTCAGGGCATACACCACATCCATGGCGGTGACGGTCTTCCTTTTTGCGTGCTCGGTGTAGGTGACGGCGTCACGGATGACGTTCTCCAGAAACACCTTGAGGACGCCGCGGGTCTCCTCGTAGATGAGGCCGGATATACGTTTAACACCTCCACGCCGAGCTAGACGACGAATGGCGGGCTTGGTGATACCCCGGATGTTGTCACGAAGCACCTTACGATGACGCTTGGCGCCACCCTTTCCAAGTCCCTTGCCTCCTTTGCCTCGTCCAGTCATGTTGTTGTGGTTGCTACTACAGGTGGTACTGGTGTGGCTTCGCCGAATCGAATCGAAAAATGCTAGTGACAGGGGGGAAGGAGGTTCAGGAGAAGAATAAAGGGAGGATTGAAGTGAATTTTAGGAGGAGAGAACAGATGCAGTGGCTAAACACCGCTTGCGTGAGGGATTATAAGATGGGGGCAGCAGCAACAACCCGGCTGGACGCGGCAGGGAGGCGACAAGACAAGGCCAGGCTAGCGTCAGGTCAAGCGTCAGGTCAGGCGTCAGGTCAAGCGTCAGGTGTGTGTTGGGTTGGGCAATGGATGTTCAGTGCTTGGTCGGCTTGATGTGTTTTGGTTTCTTGTGTGGAGGGGATGTCTTGGTCTTCTTAGCTTGATGTCGATTTTCTTCTCACTCTCCTCCTCTTCTTGCTCTCTTGAATTGTCCATTCGTTTGTGTTTGGGTCTTCTTGTTCGTCTTCCTCCTCGTATTTTAAGTCCTCATAGGTGTGGAAGAATTCAGAGAGGGAGAGGTTGACCACGTGGGCTTCAGCACCACTGGCCGCGTGGGCTTCAGCACCACGGGCCACGTGGTGTTCTTGGTTCTGTGTGGTGGGCTGCTTCTGTTGAGTTTTCTTTTCTTGGTTTTTCTTTACTGCTGGTTTTTTTTTTTCTTGGGAGCGTACAGCAAGGAGGGCCTCTTTGTAGCTCAGTTTTTTCTCAAGACGAGCCTTGGCTACCCTGCATTCCTCCTTCCATCTGGGGCAGGTCCGGTCGGCGGAGGAGTGTGGGCCACCACAGGCAACGCATTTTTTCTCTGTGTTGGGGCAGGCCGTGTAGCGGTGTCCAGGGTTGCCACACATGGAGCAGGTGTCTTCCTGCGCCTCACACTTGTTTACAGTGTGTCCATAGTGTTGGCATTTGTAACACCGTTTCGGTCTGCAGTAGGGCTTGACTGGCATAGTTACCCACGCCAGTTGAGCTTCCTTGGGTAGGGTGGAGTGGTGTCCGATGAGGGCAGTGGTGTCGGACAGCTTCTTCACAGCTTGGAGCTGCTGCTCCTTGAGGAGCTCACTCAGCTCTGCTTTGTCCATGTGGGCAATTTCGGCGTGGGAGAATACACCCAGCTTCAAGTTGTCCCACATGAAGGCAAACATTTTAAAAGGAATGCCGTTGATGTCTGGGATCTCCGCGAGTTGAGAGGGCATGCCCATCTCGGCGAAGGTGATCTTGATGTCACCATGGAGCTTTAGGCGTTCTACCTTGGTGACCCCCACGATCCCATTAGCTTCGAAAAACTTCTGGAGAACTAGGAGGTTTAGTTTCTTGGGGCAGGTCGGCGTGTCCGGACGTATCCGCGCCACGTTAACAAACTCGTATCCGTTCATGGTGAGGGAGAGAGCGCCCACGGTTTGGTGGGAGTAGGTGGCGTGCTGTGGACGCAGCGGTAGTATCGTTCATCCAAGGCCGTCCCTCCCTCTTGGAGGTGGGGCGTAGCTTGCGGATGACGCATGCGGCACTCGTGGCCAATGAGGTGGCCACTGAGGTGGAGAATGTCTGTATATATGCCCGCCCGCCTGCCGGGCCGCCCGTATTGACTATTTCGTCGTCGAGATGGCCCGTACTAAACAGACTGCCCGCAAGTCCACTGGAGGCAAGGCTCCACGGAAGCAGCTTGCCACCAAGGCAGCTCGCAAGTCCGCCCCAGCCACCGGTGGTGTCAAGAAGCCCCATCGTTACAGGCCCGGAACCGTCGCCCTTCGTGAGATCCGTCGTTACCAGAAGAGCACAGAGCTACTCATCAGAAAGCTGCCCTTCCAGCGCCTGGTGCGTGAGATCGCCCAGGATTTCAAGACTGACCTGCGCTTCCAGTCGTCTGCCGTCATGGCTCTGCAGGAAGCCTCTGAGGCTTACCTGGTGGGTCTTTTCGAGGACACCAACCTGTGTGCCATTCACGCCAAGCGCGTTACCATCATGCCCAAGGACATCCAGCTGGCCCGGCGCATCCGCGGAGAGCGTGCTTAAGTCCTCTTCCTTGGGGAAAAACAAAAAGCACAACAAAACCTACCAGACATCTATAAATCGGCCCTTCTCAGGGCCAAAGAACTGTTCTGAAGATAATTTTCATGACAATCGAAATGGTTGGTGGTAGGAGAGCGTTAATTTCGGTTACCCAAATCGCCTAACGGTAAGTTGGTAACAGTCGTGCAGGCACGAATGTATAGTAGGTCATCAATTCGGGAGGTGGGTGGGTGCAAAAAACAAGAGCTAGTAACAAATTAATATATAAAGAATAAGTAAGTAAATAAATAACTAAAATAAAAGAAAATTCAATAAAATAAAATAAAATGAATTGTTTACATGAAATAGGCGTGCTGCAAACAAGAAATGAAACCAAAACACACTCCATGTATGTCACTTTGCAGTGGGTGTAAAAGTACTCCACGCAGAATTTATTTATTTATTTATAATGTTTCGATTTAGTCCTGTTTCTACGCCAATAGAGAATGCAGATTATTATAATTTTTTTTATTTATTTCCCTCTCAATATATCACTGTCGGTAACTGTCTCTTTAACATGTAACTGTGGCTCCGAAGGAGCCGATTAAGTTGTAGTAGTGGGATGGCGTGTTTGTTGTGCACAAGTAACCTCTTACTTGGAAGAGGTGTACTTGGTGACAGCCTTGGTGCCCTCAGACACGGCATGCTTGGCCAGTTCACCGGGCAGCAAGAGTCGGACAGCTGTCTGGATTTCCCGACTTGTAATGGTGGAGCGTTTGTTGTAGTGCGCCAGGCGGGAAGCCTCGGCAGCGATGCGCTCGAAGATGTCGTTCACGAAAGAGTTCATGATGGACATAGCTTTGGAGTAGACTCCTGTGTCGGGGTGCACTTGCTTCAGTACCTTGTAGATGTAGATGCTGTAGCTTTCCTTCCTCCTGCGCTTCTTCTTCTTGTCACCCTTGGCAATGGCCTTCTGGGCCTTTCCAGCCTTCTTGGCAGCCTTTCCGGAAGTTTTGGGAGGCATGGCGGCACAGTTACTCGTGGCGCGGAGCGAGAGAATTGAAAACTGGCCCGACTAACTTTTCCTTATATACCGAGCGGGCCGCTCAGGATCAGACTGGCTGCAGCTACGGCTCCCTTACATTGGTTGGGTCCGCGAGACGGCCACCTGGCCTGATCCTGAGCTTGGTATAAAAGACCAAGGTGGCGGGCGGAAATTTAACTCCTATCACGAAAAGCAGCAGCAGCAACATGTCAGGACGCGGCAAGGGAGGCAAGGTGAAGGGCAAGTCAAAGTCCCGTTCTAGCAGGGCCGGACTCCAGTTCCCCGTGGGTAGGATCCACCGTCTCTTGCGGAAAGGCAACTATGCTGAGCGTGTTGGTGCAGGTGCCCCTGTGTACCTTGCAGCCGTCATGGAGTACCTGGCAGCAGAAGTGCTCGAGCTGGCCGGTAACGCCGCCCGCGACAACAAGAAGACCCGCATTATCCCGCGTCATCTTCAGCTTGCCATTCGCAATGACGAGGAGCTGAACAAGCTCCTATCTGGAGTCACCATTGCCCAAGGGGGTGTCCTTCCTAACATCCAAGCTGTGCTCCTCCCCAAGAAGACAGAGAAGAAATAAGAACCCAAGGTTCGTTCACACAAGACAACCTAACCAAACAGGCTCCTTTCGGAGCCACAGGATATCACTTAAAGAGAGAAATATACGACATCAACGTTTTGCAGGATAACACTCTGTGCAAATTGAGTGTAAATGTTTTTGAATGGTGTAGATGTGAAGGGGTACTGCGGGGGCCTGGGGTGGGGGACTTAAACGGGACTTAGAAGGGCGCAAGAAGCAGCAGCAGCAGCAAGGGAGGCGACCTTATTTTCACTCTGGTTCATTGACAGTACACATTTACCAGCAGCATACATTGGAGTCATATTGTAATTGTAGACTAATCAGTGTGTGGGCTAGCCAATTTGGGATAAACAGCAAGAATGTAATGTCCTCAATGAAGTAATGACATAGTTCAAGATGTCTTTGACAGTGTCACATTCAATAATATAGTGCTTTAAAGGTGTATCACAAAGTTTACATGCTGAGTGTTCCGGTATGGGTACAGCGTTACTAACTAGCCAGATGTGTCTGTATCCTAACCTAATTCTGGCCACGACTACATCACACAGGCAAGTTGTTTGGACACTCTTCCTAGCCCCCTTGGTCCCTGTTCACCTACCTACTGTAGCAGTAAGTAGGTACCTGTTGTAAATCGAAAGGTTGCCAATTCGTAATCAGGGAAAGTTGTTTGAGCTTCTAAACTTGAACTGACATAATCCGAGGAGTGGTGATCCGAGGATCACAGACACTATCTCTCCCACTACAAATCCCTTCCTAACCTCCTGCTCCTTCCTCTGTCCTCCCCAAATTTAACCATGCTATCGCAAAGGTAATAATACAGGTAGAGACAACAACATATTTTCCTATTGTCTTATTATATATTAATAACAGAAACGCTGCCGCCATCCCGGAGGCTATACATTGTCTCACTGTTCAACATCTCCAATTCTTTTCCTTACTTCTTTCTTCCATCACATTTTCTTATTAATGTGTGTATGGAAGCTTACCATGTATTAAAATTTACAGCGGTAGGAGCGCTATATTTGGCAAATAAACCCAAAGCATATTTTATGGCCTAATCATCACTACATAGAACACCACCCATAAAGCATGATACGAGTAGACCACAAACTGCTATAAACACCCAAAGCATATTTTATTGCCTAATCATCACTACATAGAACACCACTCATAAAGCATGATACTATTAGACCACAAACTGCTATAAACCCCAATAATATAATAGACTATACTAGTGACTATAATTGTGTTACCCAATATTTTACGAAATAATACTATAAAACATAATAATAAACACACTATTAGTGTATATTAGTTGAATGCACAATCTGATGAGAAGTAAAAAAAAAAACAACAACATAACAATAAATCATAGGCAAAGAGTGTGTAGAGATTTTTGAAAACTGCTACTAGAAGGTCTAAGATAATCTACAGAAGGAAAAGTACTCACTCAAACTTTTTCTTTTATGAAATTTAACTCTAGCATGACAGCAAAGGCCTAATGAAACAAAATTGTAAGATAACACAGCTCAAATAAATGGGTGAATAGGAATCAGTAATCGGTCGGAGTATAAACAACACCGCCGCCAATGTGCTCCTCCCATCTCTGAGGAAATCTGGTGGGCAACTTAGTATTATATTAGTATGTAATAATAATAACAATAATAAAAATAATAATAATAATAATAATAATACTAATAATAATAAGAATAATAATAATATTAATAATAATAATATTAATAATAATAACATGCAATTACATTTTATAACACATACTAACAAAATATTGTATAGCCTACTATACTTAACTATAATAGGTTAGGTTGCGTAGGAGGATCTAAAAAGTACAGTAGTATATACACACACACACACACATACATATAGACAACAAACTAAATTAGAAACCACACGTCAGTGAAGTTATCAAATCCTCCAGTTTCCGTCTCCACCTCCTACGCCGACTCAAGTCCCTCGGTGTTCCTGCACACGAGCTCCTCAGTGTTTACACAACATTCATACTTCCCAAGCTCACCTGGTCTTCCTCCCTAAATGCCACACAACGTAAACACCTAGAAAAAGTGCAAAAGAGGCCATGCAATATTATTCTCTCCCCTTCCTACTCCACATATCAAGAAGCGCTCAACACACTGACCGACCCTTTAGACTCTCACTGACCATCACCACGACCTCATCTGCCAATTTGGTAAGAAGCTTCTACACCGGCTCCTACTACCATCTGAGATCCCTAGTCCGAGAATTGCTCTTCGACACCACAACCGCATCCAGCCCATACGTGCACGAACTGATCGCTATAAGAACAGCCCAGTCCCAACCATTGTAAAAATTATCGATAACTTGTAATAAATCAGTGTACTCACTCCCAGTAAACACTTCTCCTTGCACTGTCACTATGTTGAAATGAACTGTAGTTTGAGCTTTTCCCCAGCTAGTTATTATATGTCTTATTTGTGTCACTCATGTTACTTGTATATTATTTGTAATTCGTAACCCATTCCCCAAATATGTAACTGTATATTTTCAGCCTTCTGGCTGCCAAGCACTTTCAATAAACCGTTAATTATTATTATTATTATTATTATTATTTATATGTTGGCCCATACCAACTCACTCCCCTGAACCCTCCTCCCCACCGGACTATCAACAAGTTCTTGCCATAAGGTACTACCTCATTTGGCAAAGGAATGGAACCAGTGATGAATAGTGGTGAACAGTGCTTAACTCAGTGAAAAACAACTCGGCAGTTGAGTCTTACCCAAGCTAGCTAACCACCTTCACACAGTGAGGTCCCAGGTACCCGGTTATACTTCCCCTGAGACTCCACGATAGAGAGGCCTGGGACCACACCTCACCCACTTGAATGAGTGAGTCATGTGGACCACGTGGTGTCCCCAAGATGCTACGACACCACGTAGTGAATGTTTTGCTACAGCATCATCATGTGAAGTTCCTCATAACACCATCTGTGAGGTAACTGCTACATCATCAGGCCCCTCATAACGCCATCTGTGAGGGAGTTACTACACTACGTGTCTGGTGTTCACCACCTCACCTTACATGATCTATGCGTGCAAACATTAATCTGTATGTTCACTGTGTGCTCCTTCACCTTTCTCTAATGAGGGCTTTTGTTAAACCACCAATGTATGTACTAAGTCAATTGTGTCCAATGTATACTTTCGAAAAGCCCTTGTTTGGGTTAGGTAGGAGAGAGTAGTCGTCATTATTGTCCAAGCCACATTATTTATTTCTATATATAAGTAATGTAGGCTGGTTTTTAAATACCTCAATCCCCTAACGGTGCCGTTTGTATATTAAGAAATACCGAAGCCATACAGTACAACACCAGCGAATATGAAGTATCACTGTAACCGGCAACTGTTACTCACTCATACCTACATACATATATAGAGTCTTTACAGAATGATAGCAGACACGGGGAAGACGAACAACAAGAGGAGAAGAGTTAGAAGAAAATCAACTTCAAGCTAAGAAGAAGAATACCAAGACATTTCCTCCAAACAAGAAAACAACACACACACAATCAAGCCGACCAAACACTGAGAAACCATGGCGGAACCCAACATGCACCGGACGCTTGACCTGACTCTATCCTGCCGCATCCAGGCGAGTTGCTGCTTAAAGTCCCTCACGCAAGCGCTGTTTAGCCACTGCACCTATTCTATCCTCCTAAAATTCACTTCAATCCCCCCTGCCACTAGCATGTTATGTATGTATGTATGTATGTATGTATGAATGAATGATAACTGCAACTTTGCGTATTAAAACTCATTACTCTTACCGAAGTAATATAGTGCGTGGTTATGTTATGTCATGTTAGGATAGATTATAAACTACATTGGGTTACATTTCGTGAGGTTCGGTGACGCTACAGGAAGTTAGGTGAGGTACCTGGAGGTTAGGTGAATGTTGACTGACTGACTGACAATTATTAGGAAGTGGTTCCAACACGTTCATACACAACCTATACTCATACCACAAGTCCAGAATTAGAGAGGATCATGTTATTGGATATATTTTCAACGATTTACTCAGTGTCTAACCAACTCTTTAGCGATTTAAATGTGGACCTAAAATTAGGTCCGTATATTTGTTTGTCGTGGTGGTGGTGGTGGTGTGCGCCCGTCCATCAGGTTGATTAACCACCAAAACCATAAAGGGTGCGGCCCTGCCGTTTCAGGGCATAAACCACATCCATGGCGGTGACGGTCTTCCTTTTTGCGTGCTCGGTGTAGGTGACGGCGTCCCGGATGACGTTCTCCAGAAACACCTTGAGGACGCCGCGGGTCTCCTCGTAGATGAGGCCGGATATACGTTTAACACCTCCACGCCGAGCTAGACGACGAATGGCGGGCTTGGTGATACCCTGGATGTTGTCACGAAGCACCTTACGATGACGCTTGGCGCCACCCTTTCCAAGTCCCTTGCCGCCTTTGCCTCGTCCAGTCATGTTGTTGTGGTTGCTACTACAGGTGGTCCTGGTGTGGCTTCGCCTAGAGAACTAGAAAAATGCTAGTGACAGGGGGGAAGGAGGTTCAGAGGAAGAATAAAGATAGGATGGAAGTGAATTTTAGAAGGAGAGAACAGGTGCAGTGGCTAAACACCGCTTGCGTGAGGGGGTAGGCAAAATGCCCGTGAGGGTGCAACAACAACAATCAGGACGAGGCAGAGGGAGGGCGGGAGCAGGTCCGGGCAAGCAAAGGGCCAACGCGGGTGTTCTGATTGTCGTCCTAGCAGGCAGTGTTGGTAAAACTTAGGAAGAACCGCCCCGCCACGGCGGCGGCGCAAGCCGAGAAACGCAGGTGGACGGACTCACAGGCAGCACACGATCAAATCAAACAGAGAAGGTGAAAATATAGAAATTTTGCTAGTCGTAGGGTTGTTTGGAGAGAGATGAAGGTAAAGTCTTTGAGCTATGTCAAAGAGGAACGGAGCGAGTTGGAGGAAGGGTTTTGAATCTTTGAGCTTGAAATGTCAAAGTATTCATAGTAAGGAAGGATGAGCGTATCGTAGGAGAGTTTTTAGTAATAGCAGCAGACAGATTTGAGCTTTTTTGTC
>NW_024747917.1:0-10577 GCF_018991925.1 Homarus americanus | reverse complement strand
CCTTCCTTCATCACCATCATATAAAATCATACTCGCTTCCCCCCCTCCCCTCCCCCCCTCCCCTCCCTCCTCCCCCGCCAAAAAAAAAATATTCATCCCAACCTAAAAATTCACGTTTCCTGGCCACTGAGATCACCTACCCTGACCTTACCTTTACTTTGACCTGACCTGACCTCTCCCGAATGATGCCTTATACCTTATACCCAAACGATATATACCCATACACCAAATGAAACTCGAAGAGACTGACTATAATGTGTGTGTGTGGATATTAATCTGTTATCATTCAATCAAAAGTTTATAAGGTTTTACAAAGTTGTTTTCATTTTAATGTGGACTGGAGACCCTGTATAATATAAGTTGACTAATACTATACTTATGAGTGGGAGTAAACACTAATTCACATCTCTCTCTCTCTCTCTCTCCAGTCTATTTCCCTCGTCTACTCTCTCAATAATATCATTCTCTCAATCTACATCTCTCTCTCTCTCTCTCTTTCTCTCTCCCAGAATATCAACAGTGAGTAAATATAAATAACCACACGATTTTACAGAATAGGGATATATATGTGTTAGAGAGAGAGAGAGAGAGAGAGAGAGAGAGATAAACTAACCATGGGACCTGATCTATCACTCATTTGAACCTAACCTAACCTAACCTCAACTATGCTTACAGAACCATTCCCCTCCGTTCCCCCCCCTCGGCCCCCCAGCCCTTGACTGTAGGAGGAATGGGCGATAGGGCAGGAAAGGTCAACTGGGTGAGTATACACAAGGTCAACAGAGGTCAGGAGCCAAGAGGTACAGATCTCCGTGGGTCATGGTGGTCATACTATATAATTGTACTGTAGAAGGTATTGTTTCTCTCTCTCTCTCTCTCTCTCTCTCTCTCTCTCTCAGATAACCCCCAAGTTTGTTATGACTCTTCCTGGACAGTGTATTTTTATCTTCAAATAGGATATGTTATCGTGTATCTCTTGTTAGAACGAGGGAACAAATAATTTATTGAATAATGGCAGGTTGAGGGAGAGGGCGATGTACTGTACAGAACTAAACAAATAATTTTTTGGAAATACATTGTTTTTAACATTCAATGCCATAATATTCTGACTTCTACTGTTTAACTATAATCTGCCTACGCTACCGTTCACGGGATGAATATGGGTGCACAATAAACTAGCCGCTGTATGTGGCAAAATTCAAAAGCGGATCCCCGCCTTTTTTATTACATACTAGGAAACATCTCACACTCACACACACACGTATAGATGATCAGTAAGGAGGAGCCTCGACCTGAGCCCTGACAGAACGTTACAGGTGTACTATTTCGTCAGGCCGCGGTTAGGAAGTATATGAGAGTGATTTTGGAAGTTCTATTTATGTTCCATATAACATGTTTATGGTTTATGTGTGTGTAATAATAATAATAATAATAATTAACGGTTTATTGAAAGAGCTTGGCAGCCAGAAGGCTGAAAATATACAGTTACATATTTGGGGAATGGGTTACGAATTACAAATAATATACAAGTGACATAAGTGACACAAATAAGACATATAATAACTTAGATGGGGATCAGCTCAAACTACAGTTCATTTCAGCATAGTGACAGTGTAGGGAGCAGTGTTTACTGGGAGTGAATACACTGATTTATTACATGTTATTGATAATTTTTACAATGGTTGGGACTGGGCTGTTCTTATAGCGATCAGTTCGTGCACGTATGGGCTGGATGCGGTTGTGTGTGTGTGTGTGTGTGTCTGTCTGTCTGTCTGTCTGTCTGTAACTATGTTAGCTTATGTTTGGTTAGTTATTAGTTGGAGTAAGTTGTCGTGGAGATTTTTCAGGTTAGGTTATATTAGATGAGGTTAGGTTGTGTTAGATTAGGTTAGTTATTAGTTGGAGTAAGCTGGAGTTAAGATTCTTCTGGATATACAAAACACTAAAGTTATTATCCAGCGTCATCCTCCCACACACCCCAGCAAAATGATTCACAATGGAGACTGATTAATGAATGCTTGTGTTGTGATAATAATTCCTCTTATTGATTAACGAACTTTAAATAAAATGGAACAAGGTTGAGTGATGGTTGTTGAACTGATATAGAAATGTTAAGTGGTAGTAGATATAGTGTAAAATAAGTCATTGAGTGATACTGTAGTTGTGTAGTACCCAAGTTTGGTTCACTTGTATGTTACTGAGGAAATTATTCAATCAGGCTTATTGTCTGACAGGTCTCGTCTCTCTTATGGCATTTGGCTGAATTAAGGTATTAAGTTTTCATAAATTTTAAACTATTACACTGTGGTTATATTACGACATATTAAACGATTACAGTGTTATATTACGACATATTAAACGATCACATTGTCTATATAACGACATATCACCAATAAAAGAAAATATATAGTTTTTGTATATGTTTATCGCTACACATTATTTATGTGTTTCTGAATAACATAGCTGATTAATCAATGTTATTTATCACATATCACTTTAATAAGTATTTCAGCTTTCCTAACCTTATATAACATGTTTACCATCACGTGACACAGACAGACTCTCTCTCTCTGAGGTAAAACGGAGTTAGATACACGTCTCTCTCTCTCTCTCTCTCTCTCTCTCTCTCTCTCTCATGATCTGACATAACTCTTGGAAACTTCTGAATTACACACCAGTAATATATCTTTGTACGATAGTTCCCCTTATGTTGTTAAATATGTATAAACTATTGAGAAATAATTAACAAAATAGTTACGTAACATCAAGTGTGTGTGTGTGTGTGTGTGCGCGTAATAAGGAGGACTAACAATCTTCACCTTACTGTAAGATCCTCCCACTTCACTACACATATCAACAGTAATCTGAAAATAAACCAGAGTAGAACATGTTCCCGCCTTGTTATCCTGTTAATTACGTTTGCGTGTCAATTGGTCGTTAACACCACCAGGTAACGTAATTACTAACGAAGTAATTTTATCTTCGAGGATTGTAATGCATGTTCCATTATTCTTAATTCCTTTGGCCAGACCACCAAATTGTTTCGCCCAGGTAATGATGATACAGGTGGACAGTTATGTTATGTATTTAAAAACGAAAATTTCATATGGTGCCGGAGTGTGTGTGTGTGTGTGTGTGTGTGTGTGTGTGTAGGTAGGTAAACAGCAGAGGTAGTGAAGCTTCTTGTCATAAACCATGTACACCTCCCTCCTATTCTGTGTATTACATGTTAGTTGTGTCTTTATCGTGTTGGTCATTTATCACTTATAAGTTAACACCCCCCCCCGTATTGTTATTTTGTTCTACTCATTCTCTTACACTTATTTCTCTACGTACTTAGGAGTCACATTGAGTCAAATCTTTTTCTATTTAATATTTCAGGTTTTACATATTCGTGCATAGGATCTTTACTCATTACTAAATCTTACCTTTATATATAGGACAATTTCCCCCATAATTACGAACTTTTACTTCAATACATCAACGTTTTGTCCGTAAATTGTTTTTGGTTATTTCTTACACCCAAAATAATTAAGTTACGATTTATTTTGAAGTTCATCGGGAATGTAGTTTATAAATATGACCACTTGATTGTTAGGTTAGGTTAGGTTAAAGTTAGGTTAGGTTAGGTTAGGTTAAGTTAAGTTTGGCCGTAGGTATAGTGTCTGGCCCGGTGAGCGAGGTATGGCTGTGAAAACGGGTCACAGTTTTATTTATCTCAAGTTGTTTATTTCTATTTTATAAACTAAAAAGAGTCAACAACATTTTCTTTATACACCAGTGTACAGTATAGTACGAGTATACAGTGTTGTGTATGGTGTATAACGAGGCCGAACGCCTTGACATAACGTATATATCAAACTACGGGAACTGTTTACATATAACATTAGGTATTTTCTTAAGCACACACCAAGATAAACGAAACTAAAGGAAGGTCAATTATAATACATTTTAACACTAACTCATAACTCTGAGGAGAGGGGCTAAAAATTATAAGCTTTTCGTCCAGTGAAGGTTTTATGTGGGGGGTCGAGGTGGAGAGATGACAGACCACACAGGTCTGATGTAAAGGCTGTCATGTGTGACGAGGTGTACACACACACACACACACACACACACACACACACACACACACACACACAGAAATTGAAAAACAAAATTAGCCTTCAAACACCTTTTTAATACACCCTGTAACTCTCTTAATGTAAATAACCGAAATGATGTCAGGGGGATGTTTAGGGGAGGTGGTGTGACGTAAGGGGACGTAGGGAAGGGGAGGTCTCTGTGCGCTGGACAGAGGATAGGGGACAGTTGCACCGCCACACTGTTGTGTTAAGTAAGAAATACTCAAGATCCGAATGCTAATACTTACCATTTGGTTGTAGTGTCATTGAGATAAATAACATAACATTATTACAGCCTGTCTGCTATAGTATGTGGACATTAGTCATGCTCTTCATGTCAACTTTGGGATAAACCTGAGCCATGACGAAATGTGCCTAGGCATGAAGAGAAATTGTATTTATGAGTGTTTTTTTTGTGTACGCTACAAAAATATACTATACAATATTAATAGTGAAAATATGTGTGTAATGATCAGAGGTGATGCATTTCCTGTTACGTAAGTGAGATTTGGTAAACAAGTAGAAAATTAGGTGATTGGACAGAAATGCGGCAGGCAAGACTATTGACTTTGTCTCACAATCCTAGGCACCACGCCACCACCACACCACACTCCATAAAGCCTGGCACTATAACACCTTAGACTTTGCTTGAGGATAAATAAAGTGGTAGATTTTTCCTTTTTCAGCATTACATTGTCACTGCAGGACAGGTATTATTTACTCCACGTTAGGTGAATGAAAAGCGTCCATACTACACTAATTATCTATGTCAACGTTGCCGGGCACATGTATGGAGACAAATTATATCATTGTGGTCCCAGGCTACTGTGTGCACCTCAAGTCTCACCGAGTAACTTAGAGGCTTCAGATTCACGTTCAGATACTCGCAGGGGTTCACACCTCACGGAAAGAATGGATTGACAACGCTGAGTGTACTAGTCGGAAATGTCCCCAACTGTACATAAAAAAATGAGATACTTTGGTTATATAATTAGGGACGAGGGGATAATAACAGAAATATTAATGGGCAAAGTTGAGGGTAAGAGGGCCAGGGGAAGGCAACGACTGGGGTGGATGATGAAATTAAAACTTTGGGGGATTGTTAAAAACAGTCCGAGAAAGTTTAGAGTGGAGGACTGTGGTCGCCAACCCTCATATATATGGGGACGGTACTCTTGATTGACTGAGGTTAGGTTCTTGATCATTTTTTTTTATTTGGTAAAAATTTATTTCCTCCGCCATTTTTGGGATGTTCTTAATTAAACTGAAGAAGTTTTCTTCTATTGGAAAGTTTCCTAACTTGGCTCCTTAACCCGGGCACCCGTTCTTAAAAATTACTCCTAACATTTCTGTGATAATTAAATTAGGTTAGGTTTAATTTCGTCAGCGTTTTGCGTGTTTTACCTCACGATTTCCCTTTACCTCAAAGCCCTGCCCACTCTGTGCGATAAAAATTAAATTTTCAAGTGAAATCTCAAAGTATAAAAAAAATCGAAAAATATAAATTTCCGACGAAAATGCAATAAAGTGACCTTTTTCGAATCTTTACCAAGTAAGGTTAGGTTAGGTTCGGTTATATTAGGTAATGTTAGATTAGGTAGGTTTAGTTGGTTGGTTTAGTTTGTTTTAATATAAGTGTATGATACTGCAGGTACCATGGTGCTAAAGACTGCGATAATGATCTTAACAATTACTAAAATGAATTATTCATGACAAATTTCTGACAACAATGTAGGTTCTGGTCTAACCATGACTAAACTGATAATGACGATAAGCAAAACCACCCAACCAAATTCAACTTTAAAATATCTCAAGATCTTTAGGTTTGGTTTAATTGGTTCGTTTTGTCTGTTGTCATTAAGGCCGCGCCCAAAAACACATCGTTGCCAAAATATGCACTAATGACTGTTTGCACTTACGGTATGACTAAGTGGTACAGGTGCTGGTGGTGGGTGGTCAGGTCCTCAGTGACTCGAGAGACTTGTCATTCATGTTTTTTACTTCTCTTAAAGTGGGTTTGTGCCTATAATCCCCTTGCCAGGTTAGTGTCCTCGTCAGTCAGTTCGAAGGCAGGGAAAAATTACTTCTCTTGTGAATGTGGATCACAGTAAGCCTGGCGAGTTGTTAAGGTCAGTATGGATACAACATAGTGAGAGTTAAGCTTTTTGTAGGTATACAAGGTAATGTGACCAATACTACACTCGACCACCTTTACTTCCCCAACAGCAAAGTTAGGAAAACACATCCACAACTGGGTGAACTAACTCTGCTGTATGTGATTCTTACACTTCACAAGGCTTATTATCTAAGTCCTGGGTGTCCATGACATCAAACCCTGGAACAATTTTACTATTTCAAGGATACTTGATTTCTACAGTTGAATCAGTGAACCTCTGACTCATTTACCACTGAAGGCCATAGTTTGCACCACAACACTATTACCTGTAGCTTGTGTAACGTCTGGCTAGGACTCGGGGTTCAGTGATGGTGTGATAAATATTGTAATTTATCCAGAAGCCTCGTGCAGCGTCGAGATCACCACCTTCACCAGCATTTAACATGCCATTAAGAGGCTTTGGCGTGTTAAGCTTCTTCAAATGTGCAATGATCCCTTGATTCATTGACTATAACATACCAGGGGCGTTAGGAGGTAGACACTGCGGGCTGATGTCATGGTCAGGTGAACTTTCTCTTACAGACTTGGTGCATTATCTTCCCTTAAAGAGCACCGCTTTGTCGGCAGTTTTTTATATACATCTTGTTATTTGGAATGCAACTGTTTCTGAACCGCTGATAGAAAGCATTCCATTTATTTTGTACTGTTCATTTCTAATTAAAAGGACGAATGATTACTTCGCTCTACCCAAACAACCGAATCAGAGCCCAGACGACTATCCTTTTCCTAAGTTTTTCAACCATTTTTAGTCTAAACTCTACTGTATATCAGAGCACTGTCGTCTCTTCTTGGCATTCTCATAAAAACTTTAATCCTTTTTAGTCACACGCTAAGGCACTGTTGTTCATGTTAACTTACACTTTAAATCCTTTCCCCAGTTGACAACAACACGTCCACCGGCAGCCATTTAAACTCCGCTTAAAAAGATCCCACTTTTCTAATATTAACGAACCGATATATAAGATAGTACTACGTAACAATATATAAATTCGTTAATTAATTTATAATAGCAGATATCACAACCGATTTAGGCTTTTATCTATTATAAAATAATACTAAATTAAAACAAAATGAAAGTTATTAATATGATGGCGGCTGGTCGGTAGTCAGTGGGCGGGGCTGAACACTCAAACTGAGTGGTGTAGGAAAAAACGAAATTTTTAGTAATTCTTTGGTGGCTTAACAATAGTCGATGTACTAGGGCTAATAATAATAATAATAATAATAATAATAATAATAATAATAATAATAATAATAATAATAATAATAATAATAATAATAATAATACATCGACAAATCATTTTTCTTTTTCGTTTGCTGTATTTTTTCATTAGTTTTAAGTTTTAAATTTTTTATATTATTCTATTATAAATTACGTTACGTTACGTTACATTACGTAACGTTACGTTACATTATGTTAGGTTTGGTAACAGTACATAGATTAATAGTTAAATCTAATCCCATACAGCTTGCATTTTGTTAACTTGACTGTATGGGATCAACGAAGATTAGTCCAGCTATTTCACCTTAAGATTAACCACCCTAATTATAATCTAACCTAACCTAACCTAATCTAAACTAACCCAACCCAACTTAATCTCCCCAAAAAAGTGTTAGAGGTTAATCTTAGGGTAAAATAAACTGCAGGGACTAATCTTCAGGTGAGCCGTACGTGTTCGTATCTGTGGTGTAATGGTCAAGCAAGCTCGCCTCGCAAGCGAGCGGACCTGGGTTCGATCCCCCGGCATGGTTAAACTATGGGCAAGGTTCTTTAAGCATTTGCCTCTGTCTACCCCAGTTTCTGTACTAATTTTCCTCGGCACTCCCTGATTCCTCTCTCTTACCAACACGTTCTTCGTTTTCTTCTATTTTCTTCTTCTTTTCTACTTATTTTCTTCTTTGTCTGTTCTTATTACAATTTATTCCTCCTCCTACACCACCACCTTCTTTCCGATTTCCTTCTTCACCTCCTCCTTCTTCTCCACTTCCGCCACCCTGGATCAGACACCACCACACTTGACACAACATCAGCACCACCACCACACCTAACAATACCACCACCACCACAATTAACACATCACCATACCTAACATACTACACACAATACTACCAACACCACACACAACACCACTACCACACCATCACCACACCTAACACATCACACCTAACACACCACACCACCACCACACCTAACACACCACACCACCACCACACCTAACAACACCACCACCACAACTAAGACAAACCTGCAGACCAACGCCTCAGCCATACCTGTGGTTTAACCGACACTTGAAGTCTGCTCGAGTTGACAACAGAAATATGGCGACAACAACATAACACTGACAGGAAGACTTTCTTAACCGAGCGACTAGACAAACAAGGTACCTACGTGGTAAACAAGATCCGAATATATCCACTGAACATTAAAACAAACAAGGTAAACAGTATTAGTCAAAGCAAGAGAAACTAGTAAGAAATAAACAACATATGCAAACAATTTCGATAAAATATTATAACATAGCACAAGAAACAAGTTAAACAAAGTACAAAATAAATTACTAAATAAAAATAGTAATAATAAAACAAGGTGTAAGGCAAACAAGACACACGTTAACAGGAAAATAAAACCACATATACAAGACAGGATGTAAACAAAAAGCGCATCAAACAGAGCAGGAGATCAAATGTGAGATATACAGGATATTAAGCAATAACTGAAAATGTAAATAAAGTAAACAAGACAAAAGACAAATTACGAGTTAAACAAGAAACTCGCCAAACAAAGGCTGGGACAAACAAAAAAACGACTGAAACAATACCTGAGATAAATAAGACACGAATTAAACAATGGCTGGGACAACCAAAACCCAAGTGAGGCCGTGGAGGCGGGCCGGGGAGGTAGGTGGTGGTGGTTCAGGTGTTATTAAGGTGCGACGTTAATTGTCCCGTGAAGGATGTACGATGAATTACGACTACAGTACCACATTAGGGTGTGTCATACGGAGGCGAATTTTTTTTTTTTGAGTTTGAAAAATCGGCCCATGGTATTAATGATGTAGTTCTATGTGCAGAATCATGTGATATCTTCAGATTTGAAAAGTTTTCATTTTTTGCTAGGTAAATTTTAACTTGAAATCTTATGAAAATTCAGTATTCCCACCCTTTTACCAACACCACTAAATAGCTTGTCAAAGTAAAATAATGGTGTTGACTTATTAGAAGGAAAAAATGATCCAGAATAGTGAAACGAATGACCTTGACACATTTATTAACTTAATTGTCTTTAGAAACAAAATCATCAAATACAAAACCGGTTTTACTACTACGACCCGGTGTTGCTGCACACCATAGAGAACATGTCTTTCTTGCTCCCCTGGCTGCACACGTGGACTGCTGGCCTCGCTCACTTGCTGTACACAACGCTCTATACTCTGGGTGTGCGAGGGCCAGGCAGGGACATGCATGGGGTTGTCCAGGAAAGCTCTGACTTAAACATTGGTGAGGCTGCAGGTAAGAGGGGCTCACTGCCAGCCTGGATGTTATCCAGATCTATGAGATCAGTGAGGGTCTTGGCACCTAGATTGACTTCAGGAGTCTTCCTGACCCTGAAGGAATCGTCACCAACTGATTCGTCATGCTCAGATCCTCTCATAAGTCTCATATCCAAGATCTTTTTGACTGCCACTCTTCTCTCCTCCTCATCCTTACTGCAGAGCATTGTTCGCAGAACTGCCCGGGATGAGCATGCCTGTGAAGATCTCTCGCTGTGCCTGTCCCACAATCTGAACAACCTTCCTGCTGTCTCTCAGAGCTCAAACTGAAGAGAACATGCCTCGGACCTTCGGAGAACAATGACTTGACCTTGGTGTTGAACCAATTTGGCAAGTAGACACTCACGATGAATTGGACAATAAGTCTCAGGTTGTGAAGCTGGTTCCCTTTCAGTTTATGATGAGCGACCCAAATTCTGCAGAACCTGAGAGCCGTTGTGAGCCACCTAGAATGTGAGACTGGACCTATCTGCAGGTAAGCAAGTCTATCAGGCATGACCCCAGTTTTGATGGCACTGCAAATCATGTATCCATAGTACTGGTCAGTATTCAGGTCGTTAATGACAGTATGTGCAAGCTCAACGAGTGGAGGGCCAACTGTGATTTTTTCAAAGCTCGGATTTATTTCTAACTCAGTGGCAGAGTCCAGCATCTTGCCAAGAGGACCAGACCATCTGTTGTTTGAAAGAGTCTTGCCATCCGGCTCCTGGATCAGATGTCTGAGTG
>NW_024747916.1:0-7662 GCF_018991925.1 Homarus americanus | reverse complement strand
AATAAACAGAGAAGAGGAAGATATATATATATATAGGAGTAGAAATGTAAAGATAGGAAACTTGGTAGCGTGGCCTGGATGTTATTTGCACAGCGTCACTACGCTTATCTTATCTCGTATGTCAATACACATATATCACTCCTTAAAGGGACAACTTGTTAAACACCTCTTCGATACAACTATTTATTAATTCACTCAATGACATGGACACATTAATATCACTATTATATCGGGGTACTAACACATCATGCTTTACGTTACTTGACACTGACTCTCGGACACACCTGAATGAATACACTTCCCACAGTAGGTAACTCACCCTAGGACGTTCTGACAAGACTCACGTGTACCCTGATGTAGGCCCAGTGAGTGCTGGCTGGGCTACCTCCTATGGGAAAGTCTGCTTAGCTGGCGATGCCTGGTCTGGTCGGGAGGTCTCCCTCCCGACCTGGGGAGGGGACGTGCGTGACTCTGCTTAGTGAACCGAGTGACGACCCGAACGGGAGAGAGATGACAGCAACCAGAATGAGAATCAGTATGACCAGAAAAGATGCGTGGATGGGACTGCAGGGCCTTTATATGGGGTCGGCCCAGCCGGCTTCTGACCTCTAACAATTAACACTAAACTGGTTTGATCTGGATAATTGTGTGCAGGTGTGGTCCTGGCCAGGTGTCTTGGCTAGGTGCGGTTGTAGGTCACCGGCTCACGTCATTAGCGGGCCAGGTCAAGTCCCTAGGGTCGACCTGAGGTGTGTCAACCTGGAATGCGGTGGTACCACGAGGTCTGTGGTGTCCTTGCTGTTATATGTGACATAATTCTGGGCTGTAAGGTTTGGTCTGACAATCACTCATTACACCTCCCGCCAAGACCAAAGCTTCATCACAGAGACTGATGTCACATATAGACAGCAACATCACGTGTGGTATCAAAGATAATCCCTGGGGCGCTAACATAGTCTCACATTTACAACCAATAATCTCATAGGTGTATGTTTTTCTACTGGCGCTAGTTTGATCTGACAAAGCTCACTATACCTCCCGCCAAGATCAAAGCTTCTATGCCAGGAGAAAAAGGAAACATAGCATAGAATGAAAAAATCCTTCATATGTAGCATAGTCCGAGGCAACCTTGCAAATCACATTCTACAAACAATAACAGGTGTTACATTTCCTTATCAGCCCATGTCAAAATAATAATTCATCTCAGTCAGTAATATAGCTACAACATCGTGTTTCATAGTCCAAGACATTGATCAAATGAACTCATAGAAAAAAGTGAGACTAAAAAAAAACATTCTTTGTAGTAAACATCAACAAAATCAGAGAAAATACTTCAAACTACACAAAAAATGTTCCTACTTCACATATTAGGGTATTGATATCTTTTTATTATACATCAACAACATCAGTACATTAGTTGGGTCCGGCATAGCTCACGTCTTCCATCCAGCTGGTATCTGCAAAATAGGGGATGGCGGCAGCTCAGCAGCTGTAGTCGGTTGGTCCTTCATCATCGGCTTTCTTGTGATGTCAGGACAGCACATCTTCTGTCTTCTTTCTTCACATAGCACATCTTCTGTCTTCTGTCTTCTTTCTTCACATACCACATCTTCTGTCTTCTGTCTTCTTTCTTCACATACCGCACCTTGTAGGTCGTTTCTCCACACCTTCTGACTTCTTCTCACTTCCTCCTGGTTTCTATACTCTTCCAGACGAGTTTTCTGTCCCATCTGCGTTCTTCCTCTATACATCTTCATTTTCATATTCCAGATGAATTTTTCTGCTCCATCTGAGTTTCTTTATACATCTTCGTTTTCCGTCATATTCCAGATGAATTTTTCTGCTCCATCTGAGTTTCTTTATACATCTTCGTTTTCCGTCATATTCCAGATGAATTTTTCTGCTTCATCTGCATTTCTTCTCTGCAACATCATCATTTTCAACATATTCCAGACGAATTTTTCTGCTCCATCTGTATTTCTTCTCTGCAACATCATCATTTTCAACATATTCCAGACGATTTTCTGTTCGTCTGCCGACGGCCCTTTCCGGCCGGGATGAGCCGGTCCACTGTTTGGGCTGTCGTCTCCTTAGATGACTCGTAAGGCAGGTTCCGCGGACCAAGGCTCGCCCTCCGTACGTGAGTGTCGGCGAGACCAAAGACCGTCCTGTCTTACACCTTCCACAGTGGTGAATCCCTCCCTGGCTGGGCTCACCAGGGTTCGTTGTGTGGCGATCCATTCCACACTCCTTACTTCCTAAAGTAGAAAAATATAAAATCTTATTAATCCTATACCAAGGGAGGACTTGAAAGAAGTGACGTGGTGTGTGGTGGGTTTCGTGCTGCCTTCATCAAGCTGCATTCATCACGCTGCTTTCATCATGCTGGTTCTTCTCTGCTCGTATGTACTGTGGTTGACGTCCGGCTGGCCATGGGTGGTACTGTGTGTGACATTTGACAGAGAAACAATCCTAAAGGGGTGATGGATTAGTTGGAAGTGCATTCGCAAAAAAAAAGTTCACTTTATATGTTAGGTCAATGTTTGGCAACTATCATTTCCGTCACTACAATGTTCTCATCAGGCTGGGTCGAGGAGTGAAGCTCTGCGCGCTACACTGAATATCATTTATCACTGCGCGTCAAAGAGTACATCACAAATCATAATAGCATAAAAATACACTGAGTGAAGCTCTGCATTCATCGCAATATTACTTTATATTAACCATCATCATCAACACACAGCTCACGGGACAAAAGACGGGGAATTAGTGTGGTCAAGCGGCGGGGCGGGTCAGAAGGACGTGAGGTCACCCGAGCGGGGTGGGGCGAGGCAGGGCGGCGCGGGGCGAGGCGAGGCTGGCCAGGCCCAGCCAGGCTGGTGCGTTGCGGGTGAGGTGGGGAGGAGCCGAGGCGTGGTTGATCGGGCCAGACCGAGGCTTCGCGGGGCGGGGAGGTGCACGGAACGGAGGGGCGGGGCAGGGCAGGGCAGGGATGGGAGGAAGGGTAAGGAGGGTGAGGTAAGGATTAGGACAGGGAGGAGGATGTAGGTTAAAAGACATGTTAAGTTATAACAGTTAGTACAGTCACCGCTTTCATCACTAAAACACAATGGCTACATTTAACACTGACCAACAATCAAACTGCACTTGGGCTACTGAGAATGCCACAGATAGCGGGTGACACTGAGAAATTACGTTAAGCACTGAACATTTCTATTAAAAATTCGCCCATACCACCACAAGAGACATTCACTTGAGCTGTAACGGTGACACACTAGGATACTTTTCACGCTACTACGCAGGAACTTCTTATTACGCACTTTTGAACTAACGAGCCAGGTGTTATGGCTAACCGAGGGAAGGCGTGAGTTACGTTAAGTACGCTGACACCATTGTAATGACACAAAATAAACAGAGAGAGGAAGACATATATATATAAGTAGGAAGTATAGAGAGTAGGAATGTAAAGATAGGAAACTTGGTAGCGTGGCCTGGATGTTATTTGCACAGCGTCACTACGCTTATCTTATCTCGTATGTCAATACACATATATCACTTCTTAAAGGGACAACTTGTTAAACACCTCTTCGATACAACTATTTATTAATTCACTCAATGACATGGACACATTAATATCACTATTATATCGGGGTACTAACACATTATGCTTTACGTTACTTGACACTGACTCTCGGACACACCTGAATGAATACACTTCCCACAGTAGGTAACTCACCCTAGGACGTTCTGACAAGACTCACGTGTACCCTGACGTAGGCCCAGTGAGTGCTGGCTGGGCTACCTCCTATGGGAAAGTCTGCTTAGCTGGCGACGCCGTGGTCCGGTCAGGAGGTCTCCCTCCCGACCTGGGGAGGGGACGTGCGTGACTCTGCTTAGTGAACCGAGTGACGACCCGAACGGGAGAGAGATGACAGCAACCAGAATGATAATGATAATGGAATAGGAATGCCCGTGGACGGGACTGTAGGGCCTTTATATGGGGTCGGCCCAGTCGGCTTCTGACCTCTACCAATTAACACTAAACTGGTTTGATCTGGATAATTGTGTGCAGGTGTGGTCCTGGCCAGGTGTCTTGGCTAGGTGCGGTTGTAGGTCACCGGCTCACGTCATTAGCGGGCAAGGTCAAGTCCCTTGGGTCGACCTGAGGTGTGTCAAATCGGAATGTGGTGGTACCACGAGGTCTGTGGTGTACTTGCTGTTATATGTGACATAATTCTGGGCTGTAAGGTTTGGTCTGACAATCACTCATTACACCTCCCGCCAAGACCAAAGCTTCATCACAGAGACTGATGTCACACATAGACAGCAACATCACGTGTGGTATCAAAGATAATCCCTGGGGCGCTAACATAGTCTCACATTTACAACCAACAATCTCATAGGTGTATGTTTTTCTACTGGCGCTAGTTTGATCTGACAAAGCTCACTATACCTCCCGCCAAGATCAAAGCTTCTATGCCAGGAGAAAAAGGAAACATAGCAAGTGAACATAGAATGAAAAAATCCTTCATATGTAGCATAGTGTCCGAGGCAAACTTGCAAATCACATTCTACAAACAATAACAGGTGTTACATTTCCTTATCAGCCCATGTCAAAATAATAATTCATCTCAGTCAGTAATATAGCTACAACATCGTGTTTCATAGTCCAAGACATTGATCAAATGAACTCATAGAAAAAAGTGAGACTAAAAAAAAACATTCTTTGTAGTAAACATCAACAAAATCAGAGAAAATACTTCAAACTACACAAAAAATGTTCCTACTTCACATATTAGGGTATTGATATCTTTTTATTATACATCAACAACATCAGTACATTAGTTGGGTCCGGCATAGCTCACGTCTTCCATCCAGCTGGTATCTGAAAAATAGGGGATGGCGGCAGCTCAGCAGCTGTAGTCGGTTGGTCCTTCATCATCGGCTTTGTCAGGACAGCACATCTTCTGTCTTCTTTCTTCACATAGCACATCTTCTGTCTTCTGTCTTCTTTCTTCACATACCGCACCTTGTAGGTCGTTTCTCCACACCTTCTGACTTCTTCTCACTTCCTCCTGGTTTCCATACTCTTCCAGACGAGTTTTCTGTCCCATCTGCGTTCTTCCTCTATACATCTTCATTTTCATATTCCAGATGAATTTTTCTGCTTCATCTGCATTTCTTCTCTGCAACATCATCATTTTCAACATATTCCAGACGAATTTTTCTGCTCCATCTGCATTTCTTCTCTGCAACATCATCATTTTCAACATATTCCAGACGAATTTTTCTGCTCCATCTGTATTTCTTCTCTGCAACATCATCATTTTCAACATATTCCAGACGAATTTTTCTGCTCATCTGCCGTCGGCCCTCTCCGGCCGGGATGAGCCGGTCCACTGTTTGGGCTGTCGTCTCCTTAGATGACTGTAAGGCAGGTTCCGCGGACCAGGGCTCGCCCTCCGTACGTGAGTGTCGGCGAGACCAAAGACCGTCCTGTCTTACACCTTCCACAGTGGTGAATCCCTCCCTGGCTGGGCTCACCAGGGTTCGTTGTGTGGCGATCCATTCCACACTCCTTACTTCCTAAAGTAGAAAAATATAAATCTTCTTAATCCTATACCAAGGGAGGACTTGAAAGAAGTGACGTGGTGTGTGGTGGGTTTCGTGCTGCCTTCATCAAGCTGCATTCATCACGCTGCTTTCATCATGCTGGTTCTTCTCTGCTCGTATGTACTGTGGTTGACGTCCGGCTGGCCATGGGTGGTACTGTGTGTGACATTTGACAGAGAAACAATCCTAAAGGGGTGATGGATTAGTTGGAAGTGCATTCGCAAAAAAAAAGTTTACTTTATACGATACGTCAATGTTTGGCAACTATCATTTCCGTCACGACAATGTTCTCATCAGGCTGGGTCGGGGAGTGAAGCTCTGCGCACTACACTGAATATCATCTATCACTGCGCGTCAAAGAGTACATCACAAATCATAATAGCATAAAAATACACTGAGTGAAGCTCTGCATTCATCGCAATATTACTTTATATTAACCATCATCATCAACACACAGCTCACGGGACAAAAGACGGGGAATCAGTGTGGTCAAGCGAGGCGGGGCAGGTCAGAAGGACGTGAGGTCACCCGAGCGGGGTGGGGCGAGGCAGGGCGGCGCGGGGCGAGGCGAGGCTGGCCAGGCCCAGCCAGGCTGGTGCGTTGCGGGTGAGGTGGGGAGGAGCCGAGGCGTGGTTGATCGGGCCAAACCGAGGCTTCGCGGGGCCGGGAGGTGCACGGAACGGAGGGGCGGGGCAGGGCAGGGCAGGGATGGGAGGAAGGGTAAGGAGGGTGAGGTAAGGATTAGGACAGGGAGGAGGATGTAGGTTAAAAGACATGTTAAGTTATAACAGTTAGTACAGTCACCGCTTTCATCACTAAAACACAATGGCTACATTTAACACTGACCAACAATCAAACTGCACTTGGGCTACTGAGAATGTCACAGATCGCGGGTGACACTGAGAAATTACGTTAAGCACTGAACATATTTCTATCAAAAATTCGCACATACCACGACGAGAGACATTGACTTGAGCTGTAAAGATGACACACTAGGACACTTTTCACGCTACTACGCAGGAACTTCTTATTACGCACTTTTGAACTAACGAGCCAGGTGTTATGGCTAACGGGGGAGGGCATGGGTTTACGTTAAGTACACTGTTACCAATAACAAGGGACGCGGGGCGTGGGTTAACGTCATAGTTCGCTGCCACCAATGTAATGAGACAGAATAAACAGAGAAGAGGAAGATATATATATATAGGAGAGAGTATAGAGTATAGGAATGTAAAGATAGGAAACTTGGTAGCGTGGCCTGGATGTTATTTGCACAGCGTCACTACGCTTATCTTATCTCGTATGTCAATACACATATATCACTTCTTAAAGGGACAACTTGTTAAACACCTCTTCGATACAACTATTTATTAATTCACTCAATGACATGGACACATTAATATCACTATTATATCGGGGTACTAACACATTATGCTTTACGTTACTTGACACTGACTCTCGGACGCACCTGAATGAATACACTTCCCACAGTAGGTAACTCACCCTAGGACTTTCTGACAAGACTCACGTGTACCCTGACGTAGGCCCAGTGAGTGCTGGCTGGGCTACCTCCTATGGGAAAGTCTGCTTAGCTGGCGACGCCGTGGTCCAGTCGGGAGGTCTCCCTCCCGACCTGGGGAGGGGACGTGCGTGACTCTGCTTAGTGAACCGAGTGACGACCCGAACGGGAGAGAGATGACAGCAACCAGAATGATAATGATAATGGAATAGGAATGCCCGTGGGCGGGACTGTAGGGCCTTTATATGGGGTCGGCCCAGCCGGCTTCTGACCTCTAACAATTAACACTAAACTGGTTTGATCTGGATAATTGTGTGCAGGTGTGGTCCTGGCCAGGTGTCTTGGCTAGGTGCGGTTGTAGGTCACCGGCTCACGTCATTAGCGGGCAAGGTCAAGTCCCTTGGGTCGACCTGAGGTGTGTCAAATCGGAATGTGGTGGTACCACGAGGTCTGTGGTGTACTTGCTGTTATATGTGACATAATTCTGGGCTGTAAGGTTTGGTCTGACAATCACTCATTACACCAGGTAC
>NW_024747915.1:0-26275 GCF_018991925.1 Homarus americanus | reverse complement strand
GCTAACGAGCAAACCCCCAGTCAACGAATTCCTTATGAATTTTCCCAACATGTTTTCGCCTGCATTTGGCGGTCCACCAGCTGTAGTATTAGTCCGCCAATACAGTAATCGGTTTTAGGGCTTAAATTCCTTACCATTTTAGTAAATATCAAGAAGGTTGTACTATTCAATAATTTTAAAAGTTTTATATTAAAATTTTTAGTAATTTTAACAATTATTGAATATAATTGAAGTACAGGAAACTAATTTTTTGCACGCCAAACAGCCACTCAACACAGAGCTTGGCGTCAGTTTGTTTACCAGTTCAGAGGAAGGAACATCTTGTTTGAGACTCTCTTCAACATAAAGGCTTTTTTTCTGCGTTTCCAGTCAAATTATTGGTCATTTTGAAATAGATTTTACATATTGATAATATATCGTGCAGTGCAGTGTTGATTTAAAGAAAATAATCTTGAATTATACCAAGTGAACTAAAATTTTATGGGTGAAATGGCAGCATGGGGTGGCTTCTCTTCCACCCCAATGCCTTCTCTTCTCCCTTCTCCTCCACCCCCATTCTAATTCCCATCATCATCATCAACCAGGAGCCTTCTACATGCACACCTCAAAGTAAGTGTACTTTACTGCATTTATTTTTAGTTTGCATGTAATTTTCGGTGAGCTGGAACCAATTACACAAAAACCCATTGAAACAATGGTTTCAGATAACGAGCAACCTTCTGGAATTCATTGTGCTCGTTAACCGAGGGACCACTGTACAACATATACCTTTACCAAGAGGATATTACACCAGCTCTCGTTGGTCAAACCATAGACCCTAAAACGTGAGTGTGATTGTGAACTATTAAATCCTCTAAAAAACTCTAAATAACCTTAATAAGTATATTTACGTACTGTATTTTGATAATATAATACAAATTGTCTCCTGATGTATCAACAGTTGTAACATGTGAGTTATATTTAACAGGCTATGTACTGTACATTGATTGTATTATTCATACTGTGTGTCCTGAGATAACAGCATTTGTTATATGTGAATTGTTCTTTAACAGGTTTTGAACGAATTATATGGTACGTGTCATCGTTGAGGGTCTTATTCTCCAACCCAAATCAATAACGCTCCTATGAGCGTTAACACAAGGTATCTGTATTTACTTACATCAGAAGGTTGGTTATTGCCACTTCCAAAGTAAAGAGTTGGATTGTACAACTAAGCAGAGTTACATGCCTGAAAGCAGGGGGTCATCAAGACTGTCGTGTGTTTCATCTAAAAAGTGTTGACTCCTGTCTTACAGATTTCTCTGCTATTTTTCTGAACATATCCTGCAAGCTAACCTGTTTCATGTATTTTGGTCTTTCTTTGATTAGTTTTTCTTGTAACATGTAAACATTCATTATTTCCTGTTCAGTAACAAAAGTGCGTTGTTCGAGACCTTTTATCAATTCACCTGTCAGCTCAACTAACTTATCAATGGACACTCTTTCAGCTACCTCTTCCTAGTTTTCATCATTACTTTCTCCCCCACTGCTGTTTGTCTTTGGATTTACAACCATCTGAACAATTTCAACGTCAGTATAATGATGAACAGTTGATTCATCATCATCAACACCCATCCACTCGTTAATGTTATCTGCATCCAGCCTCGATGCAGCTTCCTTCGCAGTAGGATTACCGAGATCTTGAGCATAAGAAAGCAGTTCACGTACAATCTGATTTTGACTTGAAACCCTAAATCCCGTAAATTCATTTCCAATTTCCTCACCAGGTGCAGAACTGAACAATAAAGCTGGCCACAAATGCCATCCGTTTTTCAATGTTGATGATTCTACTGACTGCCAAGCATTTGCAACTCCATAAATCACATCTCTCATATAACATTCTTTCATAAATTCATTTACTGGTTTGCCAGAGTTACATGCACTCAGTAGCCGTAATATGCCATTGTCCAGGGGTTGAATTAATGATGTACAGTTAGGTGGCAGGTAGATACCGTAAATATTATTCTTCGCCAAGAGTTCTGCTTTTGGATGTGCAGAGCAGTTTTCTAAAATCAGCATTATCTTAGTTTTTTTCAAACCAACAGTCACAATGAGCGCTCTTGCTGCTGGAACAAAGTAATGTTCGAACCAATTCAATGTAATGTCAGTTGTTATCCATCCCTTTTTGTTAGCACAGTAAATAACTGGAAACTGTTTCATACCTTTGAAGGCTTTGGGGCGTAAACTTTTGCTAATGACTAACAACTTACACCTGTGGGTTCCTGCAGTGTTAGAGCAGCCCAACACAGTGACACGATCTTTTGATGCTTTATAACCTCTTGGTAATTATGTATCGTCAGTAGTCAGTGTTCGCCCGGGAGCACAACACCAATATATGGCGGTTTCGTCTGCATTGTAGACCTGTTCGGGACTTAAATTTTCATCCGAAACTAACTAAGCGAACTCGTCTACAAACGCAACAACTGCTTCCTTGTCCGCCGACCTTTTTTCACCACACACTGCACGAAACTTTATCCCATGTCGCTGCTTGAACCGCTGAAGCCACCGTTCAGTATAATCACACGCATAATCTATTCCTAATTCTGCATGAAATAATTTTGCTTGCTCCCTCACCATCTCCCCGGACAGTTCCACACCTTCACTAACGTGGTGTTTAAACAACTTTATCAGAACTTTATCTAGCTGTGAACATCTTCCATCTTTCAATGTTTTCCTTATGGACATCTGTTTCTTTGATTCACTATCAGCAAAGAACTAGAGCAGCTTTCCTTTCTGTTTTTTTATGTCATACACTGTGGAAGGCCAATGGTATACAAGTCGCATATGCTGCAACGGACACACCACTGTTGAGTTTTTTGAGAAGTTCAACCTTATCTTGTATAGACAACGTATGGTGTTTGCACTTTACACCACGAGAAGCATTTCCTTTATTCAATGAAGACATGACTGGGGCTAAATAAGAGCAGTTTATAATAATAAATGAAGAATAACACAGAGGAATAACTTGCCGCTCCTCAAACACCGTGCCAACAGCCGAGTCAGCTAGTGGCGCCACCAAACAGTAGCGGCGGGTTGGCGAGGAGACCGGCGCGAAATTTGAAAATACGGTGGCCAAATTATGTCCGAACCGGCGGTGGAACCGGATTACTGATTGCCGGATATGAGGTGGTCTACCTCTACTTTGGTCACATAATTAGGGATAATCACATCAATATTAATGGGCAAAGTTCAGGATAGGATAGGCAGGGAAAGGCAGAGAGATCGAAACCTTTAGGTGATTGGTAAAAACAGCCTGAGAACATTTAGAATGGAGGTAAATTAGCTTCTATGACTGCATCCATGGATTTTTTTTGTAATACAGTTCTGGTAGCAACTATAAATGGCAAAGAAGGGGGAGCCATGGCAGTATGGTCAGACAGTTATTTAAATTTTAAATGTGATATTCAGTTCAATTAATGTGATTTATAAGAAGCCTAATAAAATATTACAAGAGTGTACAGTATAGTGTTCTTTCACTTAGCCCACCAATGGAATTTACCACAGGATGTTAACGAGCAGGGAAGGGGGCCAGTGGTCAATGGAGCCCCAAATCTGTCTTAGTCTAGCCCTGCATCTCAAGCTACCACCACCACTTAACTCTTTACACCATCTCAAACGTGTTTCTGTCATGCATACTAGTCCTCTAATCACTACCCATACATTTCACAATTTATGAGTATAAAACAATTTGTGTTAGCCACAAGCCTGCTAGCTACTGCCTGGGAGGGATGTTTAGCTTTTTTTTTTTTAATTATTCCAGGTCTTGTGTCATAACCCTTTTAGCTAATATCATAGGTTAAATTTTTTTACTTTTAAATAAGAAAAGTACCAGGTATGATTTTCTCTAGTATCGGGTAACAGCACTTTAAATACATGTACCGCTGTAATGTTTCCAAATACCATTAGCGATTGTACCTTTCCAGCACCCCCAATTTCTGAACATTTATATTTCCAGATAATTGGTTTTCTTTAAGTCTGTCCAAATTTATGCTCACATACAGTAGTAACTTTTCTTGTTAAAAGAATTATCACAATATATTGCCCTTGAAGGAACTTCAGATTAGCGTCTAAATTATCTTGTCTCAAGATTAGATACTAGAGTACAATCTAAACTTAGACTACAGGTACCAGTACTTGAATAAATATTTAAAAAAAATTGGTTTATGCTGTCAATCTTATAATGACATGAAAAAATCTTAAAGCTCAGCCAAACTTCTCTTTCCTTATTTTACCATAAATTCAATAGGAAATGTTCTCAATAATGTATAGGGTTGAAGAGCTGCTGTGATCGCGACATGAAGTTTGGAAGTGCTCAGTGGGCGGAGCAGAAATAACTGGAACCACACAAGAGGCCTTAATCCATCAGTATAATGGTACAGGCTGATGATCCCGATGAATGAAGTGTTAGGCAAACTAGATTTCAAGAACACTTTTAACCTAATAAAAATACAGTGATCCCTCGGTTAACGAGATTTCGGTTAACGAGTTACCTCCCATAAGATTCTTAACTTCGGTTAACGAGTTTCTTACGAGCCGACCACAACAAGTTTTTTCTCTTGCACTTGGCGGTCAACCAGCTGTAGTATTAGTCCGCAAATACAGTAATCGGTTCTAGGGCTTAAATTCCTTACTATTTTAGTAAATATCAAGAAGTTTATACAATTCAATAATTTTAAAATTTTAATATTAAATTTTTTAGTCATTTTAACAATTATTGAACACAATTGAAGGTAAAGTGACTAGTTTTATGCGCGCCATCCAGCCTGCCAACACACCATACAGGCGTCAGTCTTTGTGTCTTTTCAGTGGAGGTAACATCTTGCTTGAGACTCTCTTCAACTAAATATTTTTTTTCTGTGTTTGCAAGCAAATTATTGGTCATTTTGAAATTTATTTTACATATTCACAATATATAATGCAGTGCAGTGTTGATTTAAAGAAAATAATCTTGAATTACACCAAAATTTTATGGGTGAAATGGCAACATGGGGTGACTTCTCTTCCACCCCAATGCCTTCTCTTCTCCCTTCTCCTCCACCCCCATTCTAATTTCATCATCATCATCATCATCATCATCATCATCCAGGAGCCTTCTACATACACACCTCAAAGTAAGTGTACTTTTCTACATTTTTTGTTGAATTTAGGCAATTTTCGGTGACCTGGAACCAATTACCCAAAAACCCTTTGAAACAACGGTTTCGGTTAACGAGCAACCTTCTAGAACGGATTGTGCTCGTTAACCAAGGGACAACTGTATATACATTTTCAATGATGAAGAGTGCCCTCCCATTCACTTTTTGCTCAGAACAAGAAATTTAATGGCTGTAAATGTTTTGATAAATTGTGCATCAACTCATTTAGCAAACAGGAGCATATGTGCATCTCTCTAAATTCTGTGCCTTTCCTTACAGGGTAATATAGGCAGAAAGAGGAAGAAGACAAAGAAATTCAAGCTGAGTTATGGGCCTCTGCCTCTGAAAGCAAGGAAGACCTAATTACAATATTATGCTTTAAGTTTGATGTTTTTTGCACATTTATAAATGTTAATTTATAAGTGATGTACTGTAAATATATGCACTCCTGAGTTATGAAAGGATTCTATTCTTGATTTTTTTTTTGGTACAGTATATCAGATCACATTTTCACAAAGATTCCCATTGTAAAAGCTATACAGTACAGTGGTCCCTCGGTTAACGAGCACAATTCGTTCCAGCAGAACTCGTTAACTTTCTTGACCATTGTTTGTGGTTTGAAAAATGATGATGAAATTAAAATGGGGAGTGGAGAAAAGAAGAAAGAAGGCATTGAAGTGGAAGCTTATCTTCTATTTCACCCATAAAAATCTAGTTCTGCCAATTGTATTTCAAGATTATTTTCTTTAAATCAACTGCTACACTATCGGCAAATATGACCTAAAATGACCAATATTGCTTAAACCTGAAAAAAGCGTTGGATTGAAGGGGAACAACAAGGAAGATAGCGCCTGTCTGGTGTGTTAACAGGCTGGATGGCAGAGCTAGTTTCTTTGCGGCTTCAGTATGTTCAATAATTGTAAAATGACAAAGAACATTAAGCGGACTATGAAACAAATGCTGGATTGTCGAAAGGATTACTGCGTTAACCGAGTTAAAGTCTTATGGAAATAAATAGTTAACCCGAAATCGTTAACAGCGATAACCGAGGACCACTGTACATGTTCCTAAAAAAATCACTCCAAAATGTCCAGTTAAAAAAGAAAATAAAGTATTATTATTTTTGGTCATCAAGCAGGTTAGTTTAGATTAGGTTAGGTGTAGTTTGAGTGCGTTTTTCTGATGGTTTTTGATGTGTTTTGAAGATTAATTTCAACTTCAATTAGAGTGGAGAAACGAAGCTTGATAATTTTGCAAATATAAATATGTGTTTTGAAGTATACATACGTACTTTAGTTTTAAGTACACTACAGCAATAATGTGCATATCTCTCACCAATATGTCAAGGGTTAGGGCCCAGACACACATGTGAGAAGGTGTAATCAGTGTGACCCTATCAAAATATCACCGGTTTCCCGACCTCCGGTTTTCTCTCCTGTACTTTTTGCCTCACATTTTCCTCTCCTTCACAGCCCTGCCAACTTTGAATAACCAATATTTTTGGTAATTTGTTTATTTATTTATTTTTTATTTTTTTGGGGTTGTAGAAGTCATATTAGTCAAAATACTAAAAATCTAGTATTACAAAATATAGCCGAGAATAAGAGATTTTCTATTTCTTTTCCCTCCTTCTCCTATAAATTACAGTATACTGTATACTGTAAGCAAAACATGAGATTCCATGTTAGGCCTAAACAAATCTTGACTGAAGTCTCACTACCATCACTTCCTGTTTAATGCTGCCAGTTTGTACCGTCATCCTGCCATAAGATACATTCACAGGGGTCCGGCTGAGAGCATGGCACTGGGCCTAAAGGATAGGGATGGGTTGGATTAGTCTATTCGTGTTGACTAATAATTACTGAGTTTCCTCCCTAAAAAAGTTGGATATTGGTGTGTTTCTTCAATTGTCACCTCCATTTTCTTGGAATAATTAAATTGTCATTTTTTAATTTTCCTCAAACATGATGTTTTTCCCAAGAAAATGAATGTCAAGCGAAGAAAACACGCAATATATACCTGAAAAAATATTAGTGTGTTGAAAGTGAGTATTTTATATTAGTTCACCTTTTATTCTACTAAATCTATTATCATATTCAAAAAACACGTCTAAATTTAAGATCATTTTTCTTCTACAGTTGTACACAAAGAACATCATTATGACCTGACCTCATGTTTTTAGGTCACCCTGTATATTTAAGCCTCTCTCTGTCCATGTAATCCAGTTGCCTCTGAAGATGTCTTGAATAAAGACGAAAGCTAAGGTACTCCGTTGTTTCCATCTTCCCGTGTGATTTTATCAAGATATGTATATATATATATATATATATATATATATATATATATATATATATATATATATATATATATATATATATATATATATATATATATATATATATATATATATTATATATACAGTTGTACCCCACTTAACGCGGTCAATAGAACCCAGAGGGTCCCGTGTTAAGTGAAATCCGCATTAAGTGAACAACAGAACATATGGGATTAATTCCAATAAAAACCGGCCCGACCCCCAAACTCCACTTTTTGAAGGCACATACCTATGTTGTAGTAAAAATAACATCTTAATTTTATGATGGTACATGCACACAATTAATACTTAAGAGAAATAGAGAAATACAGTCGCCAAGTTAATGTCCATTCAAATAATGGACTCAACTCCCTCCCCCTCTCACACTACACTGCCGGCTCTTCCCTCTCAGAGAAATTTTTGGGGGAAAACCACTAAATTTTAATAAATAATAACCTCAAACTAAAGTTAGGATAATACAATTGACATTGCTGGATTCCTTGTAAGACCAGGAATATTTTGAATATAAATGTCATATATTTTGCACAAAAGATAACATAGTTACCTAGAGAAATTTTTTTATCTAAAATTTGTATGTTCAATGCAAAATATATGATGTTTATATTCAAAATGATCACCAAATTATAAGAATTCCAGCAATGTAAATTATATTCTGACCGGGTAATTTGTATGAATTTTATAAGCTAAAACAAATATCTTCAGTTAATAAAAAAAAAATAATCTTCACGACACTATCTGTCAATCAAAGTACCCCACCTTGCCTCCCCCCCTCTTCCAACCGCGCGGTCAGTCCCAACCCTCCCCCCCACCCCCCACCAATCCTCCCTTCCAGAGTTTTTAACATTTAGTATTAAATAATACCTCAGATTAAAGTTAGGATAATATAATTGACATTGCTGGATTCCTTGTAAGACCAGGAATATTTTGAATATAAATGTCATATATTTTGCACAAAAGATAACATAGTTAATTTGAGAAAAAATTTTATCTAAAATTTGTATGTCTAATGCAAAATATATGATGTTTATATTCAAAATGATCATCAAATTATAAGAATTCCAGCAATGTAAATTATATTCAGACCAGGTAATTTGTATGAATTTTATGAGCTAAAACAAATATCTTCAGTTAATAAAAAAAAAATAATAATTCTTCACGGGGTAACAGATGGTCGGTCGGTCCCTCCCTCCCCCCCAACCCCCACCAACCGTCCCAAGGAGATGTGTGGATATAGATATATATATATATATATATATATATATATATATATATATATATATATATATATATATATATATATATATATATATATATATATATATATATATATATATATGCAAGTAAATCACTGTAGAGTCTTGGCGTAGTCTAGGTATGTGCTGATAACCACAGGTTATCAGCATATATCCAGTAATTACCCGCTTCGCGTCAATATAACTCACAGGGTACGTGTTAAGTGAAACAGCGCTAAGTTAACAACAGAACATATGGGATTAATTCCAATAGAAACTGACCCGATCCCCAAACTCCACTTTTCCGACACAATACCTATGTTCTAGTAAAAATAACATCTTAATTTTATGATGGTACATGCACACAATTAATACTTAAGAGGAAATAGAGAAATACAGTCATAAGTTAATGTCCATTCAAATAATGGACTCAACTCCCTCCCCCTCTTCTCACACTACACTGCTGGCTTTTCCCTCTCTGAGAAATTTTTGGGGAAAAACCACTAAGTACAATAAATAATACCTCAAACTAAAGTTAAGATAATACAATTGACATTACTGGATTCTCCTTAAAGACTAGAATATTTTGAATATAAATGTCATATATTTTGCACAAAGATAACATATATTTACTCCAGAGTAAACATTATATCTAAAATTTGTATGTCTAATGCAAAATCTATGATGTTTATATTCAAAATAAATCCTAAGTATAAATTCCAGCAATGTAAATTATATTCTGGCGGAGTAATTTGTATGAATTTTATGAGCTAAAACAAATATCTTCAGTTAATAAAATCCCTTCAAGATGTTGGGTGAAAAAACTAAATTTTAAAATTTAGTATTAAATAATATCAGATTAAAGTTAGGATAATATAATTGACATTGCTGGATTCCTTGTAAGACTAGGAATATTTGGAATATAAATGTCATATAAAGATAAATATTCTCAAGTAAACATTACATCTAAAATTTGTATGTCTAATGCAAAATCTATGATGTTTATATTCAAATGATCATCAAATTATAAGAATTCCAGAATGTATATTATATTCTGACCGGGTAATTTGTATGAATTTTATGAGCTAAAACAAATATCTTCAGTTAATAAAAAAAAATAATATTCTTCTGCGCGGTAACAGATGGTCGGTGGGTCCTCCCTCCCCCACCAACCGTCCCTACCAGATGTGTGGGAAAACCCAGAATATTTACCTTTTAGTAATAAATAATACCTCAAACTAAAGTTAGGATAATATAATTGACATTGCTGGATTCATTGTAAGCCCAGGAATATTTTTGAATACAAATGTCATATATTTGCACAGAAATAACATATTTACTCAGAGTAAACATTATATCTAAATTTGTATGTCTAATTCAAAATCTATGATGTTTATATTCAAAATGATCATCTATTGTAAGAATTCCAGCAATGTAAATTATATTCTGGCCGGAAGTAATTTGTATGAATTTATGAGCTAAAACAGGCAGTCAGGCAGGATTGGCGTGTGGGTTGGGAATCTAAAAATAGCTCTCAGGCGGACACTCTGGCGTATCTATCGTGGAAAAATTAAGTGAAATAGCACATTATCTACGGTAAAAGCAGCTAAGCGAAAGCTCAGATTAGCGGGTATGACAATATATATATATATATATATATATATATATATATATATATATATATATATATATATATATATATATATATATATATATATATATATATATATATATATATATATATATATATATATATATATATATATATAATATTCAGAAATTTCAGTGTAATTTCAAACGCCGCGCATTGGTGATACGGAGTTTTCAAGGTTGTCTGAGGGAAGAGAGCGCTCCTGCACGTAGTGAGAGGTTTTGGAACTAGGCCTATACGATATTGAATGTTGTTTGCCGAATTAATAATGATGCGATTCATGAAGTTAAGGGACTATTATTAAATTTGAAATTATTATAGATCGTTTATCAGTCTGAATAATGCTACGGGTGTCCCAAGAAAGTTATTAGTTAGGCGGAAAATATGTCACATAGGCCTAAGCTAACGCCTTGGGGAGACGAGAGGCTGGCTGGTCCTCAGTCCCGCGAAAGCGATCGGACCAACAGGACGCGTCCCTGTGCGTCCGTCCACAGAAATAGTCACGTGGTCTAGTCACCTGTGTTGTGCTATTGCAGTATAACAAGTAAGTTTCATTCGATCTCAGATAGGGGTTAGATAGGGCAGTGATAACGTTATTAAGAGCTAACAGTGAGTTAATTTCAGGGTTTCCGTCAGAACCCACTTGACTGCGAGAGATTGACTGCCGTTGATGATTGGTGATTGTCGCCGTTGGAATGATCAGTGTAGGCTTGTCACTGGTTAGCGGGGTAGCAAAGTATCTCTTGAGTGAACGAGTGCTCCCGACAACTAAAACGACACGGGACCAGCATCAGCAGTGGGTGATCAGTTCTTACCACGTGGGTGCACAACACCACGTGTCCTCGGTCAGCTAGAAGTATTACCTACTGGCCATAGTCACCTGCTGGCATTCTCTCTTCCTGCCCATGGAAGCACTGGGAGTACACTGAGGCTATCTGAGTAAATTAATGGTCACACTCTGAGACCAGGAGTCTAGGGGATACCTAGAGAAACATTTTATCTCCCTTATTACAGGTGTATGCTGAGTTGGGTGAAGCATGGTTCACGGGTATTGGTGGACCCAGTAACATCTCAATAATAGTGACAATATTTTTGTGTGTATTTAGTACCATTTTTTCAGTTACTGATATTATCTTCGCGTGTGTAGTAATAGTTCTTAAATGATTTTGATAGTATTGTTTTTTGAATGTTTGTGTCACTAAGTGGAACCAGAGTGATACTGTGATTTAATTCCTTTAACGCATTTAATTTTTCTTTATAATTCCGATCTCAGGTATAACCTTTATTCCCCAGAGTAGTGTTTAAGTTAGGTTAGGAATTGTGCATCTGTTGGGGTGATATAATTTTGTTGAGTGCCCTTAAGGCCTATTCATTGTACTGTAGAGTTATTAATTTCTATTTTTTTTATACCATTTTCTCAGTGGTTGATATTATTTTGTTGAAAGCCCTTAAGGCCTGTTTCATGCGTGCAAGCAACATTTCTTAATACTTTAAATTTATTGTTGTCTAATGAGGCATTGTCTGAGTTTCTAATAATCTCAATATATCATGTATAACTTTTATTCCCCAGACTAGTGTTTTAAGTTCAGGTTAGGAGGTGCGCATATTGGTGTACCATTATTTGATTGTGTCTGTAGTGTTGGAGGGAATATAAGTGTCTAAATTTTACAGTGTGTCTCATTCATCCCAGTCACAGACGCTATCCTTCCACGGGTCACGGACAATTCATTTTGTTTAGTAGATATAAGTGTTCTTGTGCTGGTTCGGGATTTTTCTCAAAGGGGCGCTTCCACTGCAATTACCATCTAATAATCTTTAATAAACCCCAAGTAAAGTGAGAAATTAAAGTCCAGTAATTCCGACCGGTTACATATAAATAAATAAATATATATATATATATATATATATATATATATATATATATATATATATATATATATATATATATATATATATATATATATATATATATATATATATATATATATATATGTATATATATATTTATATATATATATATATATATATATATACAGTATATATATATATATATATACAGTATATGTATATATATACAGTTGTACCCCGCTTTACGTGGTCAATTGAACCCACAGGGTACCGCGTTAAGTGAAAATCGCGTCAAGTGAACAACAGAACATATGGGATTAATTCCAATAGAGACTGGCCCGACCCCCAAACTCCACTTTTTGACGACACACAACTATGTTGTAGTAAAAATTTTATCTTAACTTTATGATGGTATGAACAAACAAGTAATATAGAAGAGGTTAGGTTAGGAAAACTAAAAGTTAGGTGTAACACTTACGTTAGTAGAAGAGATGGGTCGGCATACGGGGATGGAGGCGGAGGGGAGGGAGGGAGGAGGAGGAGGGAGAGGCGAGGCAGGCGGCAGGCGGGAGCGGGTGGCAGGAATCTAAAAATAGCGTCTCGAGCTGGACACTCTGCGCGTATATGGGTAGATGAACCGCGTTAAGTGTAAGTTCGGTTCTGGCGAGGCACCGCGTATACGAGATATCGCGCTAAGTGAAACCGCGTAAAGCGGGGTACAACTTATATAAAAATTTTCTTTGTCCCAATTATACACATGAATGTATGAATACCACCCCTCTCCCTCTTCTCATGTTCGTTCACAAAACTTTTCGGGCTTCCGCCATGGGTTTTCTAATCACTCTCCGCGTGCAGGCCAGAGTTAAGATTTCTCTCCATAACTCTATTTTATTCATGTCCTCAGTAGCAGGCTCAGCCTTTCCAGGCAAAGTTTACCAAGGATGCTACTCTTAGTGATCCTTTTGGATGCTGAACTGGTCTTGGGGATTGGGAAAACAGGTGGACTTCTTCCATATGGTACAAGACAATCAAAGAGGGCCTCACATGGACTTGGTTGAGGCACCCTCTCCTAATGTTACCAAAATGGGGTAAAAAACCAACCCCGTTACTCACAGAATTTGTAATTAAACTGTTAAATAGAGGTGTGATAGAACTGTTGCAGTCAGAGAAATATTTCATGTCTCGACTATTATCAGTCCCCAAGAAAGGCAGCGACAAATTGAGGTGGGTTTTAGATCTTTCCATCCTGAACAAGTGTATTACCCAAAAAAGTTTCAAGATGCTCACTTATGATCATCTGAGGCATCTACTGCCACCAAATGGTTGGATCTCAAAAGTGGATATCAAAGATACCTAATATTAGGTGCCTGTTGCTCCCAGGTACAGAAAGTTTCTAGTGTTCGCAGTGAGGGATGTAACACATCAATTTACAGTGATGCCATTTGGCCTGATAATAGAGAAAAAAGTGTTTACAAAACTGGCAAACATCCTCAGAGAAATCCTTGCTAAGGAGGGCATAAGAACTCTTGCTTATCTAGACGATTGGCTGATAGTGGGTAACTCTTTTGAAGATTGTCAAAGGGCGACCCAACGTACACTAGTACTATTTCAAAACCTAGGATTAAAGATAAACCAGGTCAAATCAAATCTCATACCACGTGAGAAATTGGATTGATTAAGTCTCCATTGGGATACCAATCAGCAGTCAGTCAGTCTACCAAAAGCAAAAGAAATAAATGTGACAAACCAAGTAGAAGCCTTTTGTGTAAAGCAAGAAGTTTCTTGGCACGATTGGAAAAAACTACTGGGCCTCTTGAATTTTGCCTCGATAATAGTACCCTTGGGAACACTAAGGAAGAAGCAACTAACTCATCTGGAGTTGAAGTTGCTTCACAGAAACAAAAATATTGCTTCTTTTCTCCCTATTCAGATCAAGAATCATCCGTTATGGTGGACAAATTTGGACAATCTAATCGGTTCATCTGCCTGTGTTCCCCCTCAAACAGATTTGGTTATTTGTACAGATGCGTCCGAAATAGGATGGGGAGACCATTCCTCAAAAGGAGAGTTCTGTCAAGGGAAGTGGAGCAACTCCCTTTAGGACAAACACATAAACGTAAAACAATTAGCAGTAGTCCTATTCTTTTTGTTGGCAAACACAAATTTAAAAAACATGACAATTCTGTTTGCCATGGACAACAGAACGACAGTGTTTTGTCTCAATCATCAAGGCTCAACCAGATCTTGGCCCCTTCTAAGACTGTCAGAAAAATTTTTCAAAGTTTGTGTAACACAAACACTTTACCTCAAAGCAACTCACATACCGGGAGTATAAAACAATTGGGAAGATGTGTTGTCCCGTCTCAGGCCAGTATCGACGGAAATAGAATGGTCACTAAGGTATCAGAGTTCAAGAGTCCAGTGAGGAGGTTTGGGACTCCATAAATAGATCTCTTTGCCTCACAAAACAATCACAAGATGCCACTTTATGCATTCCTGGAACGATCGAATCTTATAGGAAATGCTCTACTCATAGATTGGAACCGTTGGAATTCAATCTATCTGTTCCCACCTGTGAAAATGTTGCCCAAAGTGGTTCACAAACTCAGATCCTTCCAAGGAAAGGTCCTCTTAATTGCACCATATTGGATCCTACAACTGTGGTGTCTGGATCTGCTGGACTGGTGCCCGCATCCACTACAATTGCAACAAGGATGTCTAGACCAGGTACTGCACCCTGGGTAATTTTAATATAGTTAACCAAGTGATAGCAGGTCATAGATCCCAAACTTCTATGCAATATGAGAAAGCTTGGAAACTTTTTCAGCAATTTTTCAGGTTAATGACTCTAATTGCATTGTCGAAAATAGTATTATTATTATTTTTTTATTTTCTGTTCAGAGTTAAATGCCTTCAAGGATCGACAATTGCATGTTATAAATCAGCATTGATTGACCCTCTGGCGTGGGGTTTTAATATTACGTTGAACCCAAGAATTTATCAAATGCTTAGATCGTCCTTTTTCATTCAGGGACCCCCTCGACCTAAGAGAATCCCACCTTGGTATCTAGATAAAGTTACGATATTTTTTATGGGGCCTAATTACAACATAAATCTAACCAAGGACAGATTGCTCCAGAAGGCAGCCTTCCTTCTAGCAATAGCAACAAGTATGAGAATCTGTGAGCTGATTTCAATTTCCAATAACCCATCATTATTGGTATTTCCTGAGGAAGATGTCACCCTTTTTCCTCCGGAGATCCTAAGAAATAATGAAAGGAAGGATTTTCAAGCTCAACCTATCGGGAGAAAACGGCTAATGGATGAGACAAGGGTTCCTCATATATTGTGCCCAGTTAGGAATCTTCAAGAATGGTTAACCAGATTCCTTAATTTAGGCCCCTATGCATTCTCATCACAGGAAGGTAAGAAATTGTCACCCAGTCAAATAACAAAATATTTATCTCAGTGAATCAAGCAGACCCTGGCAAGAAATTTTTGACACATGACACCAGGAAATATGCAGGGTCTGTGGCCTTTCTGCAAATGCCAGGTAGCGACGTGTCCTCCTAATATTACGTATTTATGTAATTAATAGATGTTTTAACTGCCTGAAAGCTGGCCTGGCAAGTTAATGCTAGGCATTTACATACTTAAGAATAAGCTAGACGTCGCATTCTGGACTATATCACAAAAAATGGTTTTTAGGAAAAAAAACCGGCATTTATGATTACAGTACTGTACAGTACAGAATATGCACAAAATATATTCATTTTCAGTTTTTGATAAAAGTTTATTAAAATGCATAATGCATTTATAGCTACCAAAGAGTCATGTACACAAAAACTGTAAATAAAACACAGCCTTAAAATTCAAATGGCTGATTTATCACAGTTTGAGTACACAGTGAGCAGCAGCATGAACCAAAGGATATAAATTAAATCTAAGATCAATAGGTTAAGTTAGATCTTGCTGGTTAGTTTTAGCTGCAATAAATTATTATTTGTACAGAGCCTATGTATACCTAGCTCCCTAGTAGAATCAATTAAGAAATGGAATTGACTGGAAAACCCAAAACTAATAAACAATTTGGTGACTCACCATCTGTAGCACGAATGTTACGTCGAAGAAGATGACTCTTCTCCGGCCAAATATTTTCACCTGGAAGTGGGAAAGTAGTTTAAGGTGAAATAGAAGTAGTCAGGAACATGTGCGCACAACATCCTAGCAGTAACTGATCTATTAATTAGAAATATCCCAACATTGTTGTCCTTGCCAACCATCACAATTCATGGAAGTGATTGGCTAGTGGTAACAGCCAGCAACCAATAAGCTTTCATGAATTAAAACAGTTGCTAACAACACCATAATATAACAGGGCTGAGTTAATAGGACAATTAGCTGTATTAATATGCTTGTAGATACAGGAATGCCTTGAGATATGATATCCCGATAAGCGATGTTCTGCTTTAATGATGGTCATAAATTAAGACCATTTGCTATATACAGTGGGCCCCCCCAAATATGCGGAGGTTATGTTCTCAAAATGCCCCCCCCCCCCTCCCAGGGGTTATATTTTTGCTTGTGTACAAAGAAATGTATATTACCTTCATGTGTTTGCCCTTAGGACAATTATTTCTTTTACCTGTAGTATGGACGAGTCGACGGTTCTGGGTAAATACAAGAAATAAACTCTGCCACATTTGTAGAGTGATACGGTATATATAATTTGTAATAAAAGTTTAAAGTCCTGCTATAATAGTCGAGATAAGTTTATTTCTCTAGAAACAGGGCCGCCATTTGCAATGACGTCACTAGTTTCAAACTCATCACTGCAGTCATAGGTAATACAGAGGATGGCCTCTTCAGACTCCAAATGCCACGTTCACATAAGTTTTAAGGGCTTTTTTTTTTTAATGGCCTAAGTCATGGACATTTCGTAAGTGAAGAAATGTTCCGTGAAAAGCAGCTTCAAACATAGGTTGGGTAGATATATGAGCGATAGGGGTTGGGTGTAAATGGGACTGCCCAGTATGGCTCGCTGCAGTGTCCTCCATTCTTGTAGTCTTTTGGACATAAAAAACTCCCATGTTCACACCAGCTCAGCTGTCGTATACTCTTACCTCGTAGACTTTCGTTTTTTTCAGTGCATTTGCAGAGTATATCAGTACTAGATGGAGATACGTGTAAATTTAAAAGTACCTGTAATGACATTGTCTGGACTTTGTTTTGAGAATGCCTGATACTTGGTAAACATGACAACATAGTGCTATTATTGTTTTAATGATTCACTAATGAACCACTGGGATATATCATCATTTGTATTAATTAATGGGTAAAAATTTACTATAACTACCTTAAGTATTTGGATGCTTAGAATCGAGATATGCTTCAAAGTTAAGAAGAAAACCCAGAAATTCAAGACGTGGGTTGGGTCAAACGATGAGCAGGACAGGAGGATGTATGCAAGAGGCAGAAACTAAGCAAAGGCAGAGTTTAGAAAGGCAGAAAAGGAGTTCCAGAGGCTGGCTGCAAGCGAGGTCAAGTCAAACCCAAAGGTGTTTCACTGCTATGCAAAGTCAAAATTAAAAACGCAAGTAGGAGTATCAGACCTGAGGCTTGAAGATGGTTGTAAAGCAGATTCTGACTACGATAAAGCTGAGGCATAAAACAGCTTCTTTTCCTTGATGATCACAAGAGAAGATGCGATTAACCTTCCTGCATTTGAGGACAGACGGTTCGACACAGCACTGACCCAAATTGTGTTCACAGAAGATGGTATTAGAAATAAAATGTCAAAGCTAAAGGTCCATAAGAGTCCCGGCCCTGACTTGGTGCATCCCAGAGTGCTAAGAGAATTGTGCAACGAGCTTGCCGAGCCCCTGAAGATCCTGTTCTGTAAATGCCTGGATGAACAAAAGGTCCCCAGTGATTGGAAAGTGGCTTATGTGAGTCCAATCTTCAAGAAGAGCGATCGTCACTCCATGAACAACTATAGACCGGTGAGCCTGACCAGCATAATATGTAAAGTACTTGAGAGTATTATTAGAAATGCCGCGATGGAACATCTACTGCAAAACAACCTTGTAAAGGATTGCCAACACGGTTTCATGCCGGGGCGCTCCTGCTTAACACAATTGCTCAAGGTATTGGATATTTGGACCCTTATTCTGGAACGGGGTGGTAATATCGACAATATTTACCTAGATTTTGCCAAGGCTTTAGACAGTGTACCCCACGAAAGGCTGAAAATCAAACTAGAAGGGTATGTAATTCGGGGAAATGTCCTAGAGTGTATAGAAGACTTTCTACATGACCGCAAGCAGTGTGTGATGATTAATGGCACGAAATCATCATCTGTACCTGTCACAAGCAGTGTACCACAGGGCAGTGTATTGGGCCTAATGTAGTTTGTTTGTTTCATAATTGACATGCCTGACATTGTACACTCCTCTATACGCCAAGTTATTTCAGGAAATCAAGAACCAAGCGGACTGTGAAGAGCTGCAGAAGGATCTCTGTGAGCTCCAAAAATGGTCAAAGAAGTGGCTGCTGAGATTCAATGTCACGAAGTGTAAGAAGATGCACCTGGGCGTACCAACGGTAAGGAGGATTATCATATGTCCCAACGGGATGAAGAAACTGCACTAGTTGAGACTGAATGTGAAAAGGACCTAGGTGTGTATGTTGACAATGAGCTGAAGTTCTCGGGCCATTGCGAGAAGAAGGTAAATCAGGCAAATAAATTATTGGGTCTTATAAAAAGGTCGATCAGATATCTAGACGGTCCGTCCCTCGTAACGATCTTCAAGAGTGAAGTGCTTCCCCATCTGGAGTACTGTCACCCCATCTGGTCCCCAAGATAAGCTCGGGACTCTCAGTTGGTTGAAAATGTTTAAAGGAGGGCCACCAGACTGGTGCCTGCCCTTCGGAACCTCAGCTACCCTGAGAGATTGGAGAGCCTCAACTTGCCTAGCTCATACTACAAACGGGCAACGGGTGACCTAGTTGAGGTGTATAAGCATCTCAAGGGGCACTACTCAGTCGAGTGTCCTTACTTGGAGCTGGCGGACGCTCGCCCCATAAGGGGTCACAGCTCAAGATTGAAGAAGCCGCAAGTCCAGAAAACTGTGAAGGCAAACTTTTTCAGAGTGAGAGTTATGAACTCTTGGAACAATCTGCCAGAAAGTGTTGTGACGGCACCGAGTGTGAGCTCTTTCAAGACAAGACTTGACCAACACTTGAGCGGGTTCAGGTACATTCAGGAGCCAGCGCATGCCCAGTACTTGCCAACAGTGCGTAACAGAGACGTGACCGATTGCCCAAGCGGCTAACGAGCCAATCTTCTGGTGACGAGGATAAAAGAAAAGGAAAAGTAATCAGAGATGTGACCGATCGGCCAAGCGGCAAATGAGCCGATCAGTGGTGAAGAGGATAAAACGAACATTCCTGTTCCTGGTATAGCCTGTATCAGGCATCTTTTCCTAATTCAGACTTTCAATTGAGGCCTCCATTTGCCTCAGATACCTCACCCCACTTCCCTGTTGTTGAAGTGAGGGATGATATTCTAACTCCATTGGATAAGTCTATCACCTTTTCTCATCATCACATCCATTGCCCCTATATGGGAAGCTCAGGTACTCCAGCTATCCTCAAGAGATAAGATGTCTTATAACTTTAACTTTACTTTACTTAATCCTCCTCACCACTGATTGGCCTGTTTGCCACTTGGGTAGTCAGTCACTTCTCTGTTACATACTCTTGGCAAGTACTGGGCATGTAATGGCTTTAGAATGTATTTGAACCTACACCAGCCAAGTCTGGTCTTAAATGCACTCACTCTTGGTGCCATCACAACACTCTGGCACCTTATGCCCCTATTATAGGATATATATATATATATATATATATATATATATATATATATATATATATATATATATATATATATATATATAATCACAATGAAAACGTGGATAAGATAAATCTTGATAAAATCACACGGGAAAATGGAAACAACGGAGCACCGTAGCCGTCTTTATTCAAGACATCTTCAGAGGCAACTGGACTCGTGCGATACAGAAGTCATTAGTTAAGAGGTGAAAGAAGATTATTAGGAATTGAAGAAAAATTGTTGAAACTGAAATACAGTAGGGTAGAAAGAATCTGGGCTCAACCAGATCGCTTCATCTTTCTTATTGGTGTTTTGACTTTGTTCTGCTCCCTTGTCGTCAGACCTTTGTATTAATATTGGTTTATTTATATAATGCTGCTTATTATTATTATTTTTGTTATTAATGGAGTTAGTAGGCCCGGTCCTTGTGAACTGGGAGGGTGATCTATTTTTTTTTTTTTTTTTTTTTTTTTTTTGGTGTTAGTTAGTTGTTGGTTGTGTTAGTCTAAGGTACTGTATGGAGAGGCCTGCCAGGTTCTTAGTGGAGCTGGTTGGTCACTCCATCTTTATTCCTCTAATGTTTATGTAGAAATGTGTATATTGAGGCAGGAGGTGGTTCAATTACTTCTTCTGGCTGATATAACTGAGAGGTAATCACATTATTATTATTAGTATTATTAATATGTATATATATATATATATATATTTTTTTTTGAGTTAGTGAGCCCTTGGGTCCTTAAAAACATGAGGTCAGGTCATAATGATGTCATCCACTAATCCCCACACCAACACACACGTAGAGGAGCTTAAGAGAAGGGGGGTGACGTGACTAGTCAGGTCAGGTCAAAAATAAGGGACCCACAAAATAACTATCATACATCTAGATCAAAGGTTTTCAAAGCATTTTTAACCTTGGGCCACTGACAAATAAATTTATGTAACATATTATCAGTTTTGAACTGACCATCACTAAGGTTTATTGATTTTAATTCCTTAATCAAACTAGCTTCAACCAGAAGTCTTTCTGTGACACAAGATGATTTAAATACTTCTAAGCTTTTTTCCCAAGCAATGGGGTGATTATTGTTCCTAACATGAACGAACAAGGCACTGCTTTCAGATGCTGTTCTGATATTATACTTATGTTGTTTGATTCTGAGCTGCAGTGTTTTTCCTGTTTGTCCTACATAATTACAATTACATTTGCTACATGGAATACAATAAACACTTCCATTTACATTCAAACTTGGGCTATTCCTTATTAACATATTGGTAATGGTAGAGTCATACTTGAAAACAACATTAATATTTAGAAGCTTGAGGGACCGAACTAACGGGACAAGTTCATTACGATAGGGCAGAGTCAAAATATTCTTAAGTGTAGGAACTTGTCTGGTTTGAGAGGAATGAAAGGATTTTTTAGCCCTTTTAAAACAACGATCAACAAACACAGAAGGGTGCCCGAGTTTCTGTGCAATGGAACGAATGTGTTTCAATTCTTCGTCAATAAATTCAGAGTCACAAATACGCAGACATCTTAAGAACATAGCAGAAAAAACTGACATTTTGGTAGACTCAAGGTGATTCAATAAATAGTGAATGAAACTGTCTACCTGTGTGGGCTTTCTATATACCTTAAATTTATAGTTTTGGCCATTTCTCATGATAAGCATATCAAGGAATGGAAGGGATCCATTTATTTCTCTTACAATTTTGAATGTGATACTTGGGACAATATCATTAAGCTTGTCTAAAAATTCCAATGGGTCACTGTTTCTAGGCCAAAGACAAAGAACATCATCTACATATCTATACCATGGAGGAATAAAGTCCACTATATTGGGTAGTAATCTAGACTCAAAAAACTCCATATAAATACAGGCTAGAGGAGCAGAAAGACAATTACCCATGCTCATGCCAAATATTTGCTTGTAGAACTTCCCATTTGCTCTAAACACATTGTCAGTTACGCATAACTCTATCAATTTCAGGAAAGTATCATGTTCAATAGTTAAATCTAACAGTTGTAATTTATCTTTGAGAAATGAAAGTAAGTCTTTCACAGGTACTCTAGTGAACAGTGAATTTACATCAAAACTTATTAATTCGCAAGGTTCATTGTGTTTCTTGAGTTTATCAATTAAATCACTGCTATTGTGTATATGTGAATTAAATATTTGGCCTGTAAGAGGGGATAGCACGTGATGAAAGCACGTATTGTGAGCTTACGAAAGATCCCCTGGAAAATATTAATAAGTTATCTAATTCCAAAATGAAGATGTTATTGAAAAAGAACCCCGATCTCATCAAACAGCTCTCTCAAATCAATCCCACTTTACCTTACATGTATGGATTGATCAAAACACACAAGCTTAACAATCCATTACGTCCTATCGTGAGTTCTGTGGGTTCTGTTACTTACAAATTATCCAAGTGGCTGGTAAAGATGCTATCCTCTTACAGGCCAAATATCTAATTCACATATACACAATAGCAGTGATTTAATTGATAAACTCAAGAAACACAATGAACCTTGCGAATTAATAAGTTTTGTGTAAATTCACTGTTCACTAGAGTACCTGTGAAAGACTTACTTTCATTTCTCAAGGTAAAATTACAACTGTTAGATTTAACTATTGAACATGATACTTTCCTGAAATTGGTAGGTTATGCGTAACTGACAATGTGTTTAGAGCAAATGGGAAGTTCTACAAGCAAATATTTGCATGAGCATGGGTAATTGTCTTTCTGCTCCTCTAGCCTGTATTTATATGGAGTTTTGAGTCTAGATTACTACCCAATATAGTGGACTTTATTCCTCCATGGTATAGATATGTAGATGATGTTCTTTGTCTTTGGCCTGAAACAGTGACCCATTGGAATTTTTAGACAAGCAATGATATTGTCCCAAGTATCACATTCAAAATTGAGAGAAATAAATGGATCCTTCCATTCCTTGATATGCTTATCATGAGAAATGGCCAAAACTATAAATTTAAGGTATATAAGCCCACACAGGTAGACAGTTTCATTCACTATTTATCAAATCACCTTGAGTCTACCAAAATGTCAGTTTTTCTGAATTTATTGACGAAAATTGAAACACATTCGTTCCATTGCACAGAAAGTCAGGCACCCTTCTGTGTTTGTTGATCGTTGTTTTAAAGGGCTAAAAATCCTTTCATTCCTCTCAAACCAGACAAGTTCCTACACTTAAGAATATTTTGACTCTGCCCTATCGTAATGAACTTGTCCCGTTAGTTCGGTCCCTCAAGCTTCTAAATATTTGTTGTTTTTCAAGTATGACTCTACATTACCAATATGTTAATAAGAATAGCCCAAGTTTGAATGTAAATGGAAGTGTTTATTGTATTCCATGTAGCAAATAATTGTAATTATGTAGGACAAACAGGAAAACACTGCAGCTCAGAATCAAACAACATAAGTATAATATCAGAAAGCATCTGAAAGCAGTGCCTTGTTCGTTCATGTTAGAACAATAATCACCCCATTGCTTGGGAAAAAAGCAGAAGTATTTAAATCATCTTGTGTCACAGAAAGCTTCTGGTTGAAGCTAGTTTGTTTAAGGAATTAAAATCAATAAACCTAAGTGATGGTCAGTTCAAAACTGATAATATGTTACATAAATTTATTGTCAGTGGCCCAAGGTTAAAAATGCTTTGAAAACTGATCTAGATGTATGATAGTTATTTTGTGGGTCCTTATTTTTTTGACCTGACCTGACTAGTCATGTCACCCCCCTTCTCTTAAGCTCCTCTACGTGTGTGTTGGTGTGGGGATTGGTGGATGACATCATTATGACCTGACCTCATGTTTTAAGGTCACCCTGTATATTTAAGCCTCTCTCTGTCCATGTAGTCCAGTTGCCTCTGAAGATGTCTTGAATAAAGACGAAAGCTAAGGTGCTCCGTTGTTTCCATTTTCCGTGTGATTTTATCAAGATATGTATATATATATATATATATATATATATATATATATATATATATATATATATATATATATAAATATATATATATATATATATATATATATATATATATATATATATATATATATATATATATATATATATATATATATATATATATATATATATATATATATATATATATATATATATATATATATATATATATATATATATACAGTCAACCCTCACTTTACGGCGGTCATTCCGCGTTTCCCGTTACTACGGTTGCCCTGCAGAACCCAGGATGCTCATATTCCTGTTGGGTGTACCTTTACAGATTGAAGTATAATTTTTATTTAGCTCATAAATTCATACAAATTATCCGGCAGAATATAATTTCCATTGCTGGAATTCTTACAATTTGATGATCATTTTGAATATAAATATAATAGATTTTGCATTAGACATACAAATTTTAGATGTTTTACTCTGAGTAAATATGTTATCTTTTGTGCAAATATATGACATTGATATTCAAAATATTCCTGATTTACAAGTAATCTGTAATGTCAATTATATTATCCTAACTTTTAATCTGGGTATTATTTAATACTAAATGTTAAAAATCTAGTTTTTCACCCACCCTTTCTCTTGAAGGGAGGTTGAACTGACCATCTGGCTGGTTGGAAGTGGGAGGGAGGCAAGGTGAGGTATGATTGACAGATAGTGTGCGTGAAGAATATTTTTTTTATTAACTGAAGATATTTGTTTTAGCTCATAAAATTCATACAAATTACCCGGCCCAGAATATAATTTACATTGCTGGAATTCTTACAATTTGATGATCATTTTGAATATAAACATCATAGATTTTGCATTAGACATACAAATTTAGATGTAATGTTTACTCTGAGTAAATATGTATCTTTGGCCTAAAAACAGTGAATCCATTGGAATTTTAGACAAGCTTAATGATATTGTCCTGCATCACATTCAAAATTGAAAGAGAAATAAATGGATCCCTTCCATTCCTTGGATATGGTTATCATGAGAAATGGCCAAACTACAAATTTAAGGTAGTATACAGAAAGCCCGCAATAATATGTGGGAGCAGTTTCATACATCTTTTACTTAATCACCTGAGTCTACCAAAATGTCAGTTTTTTCTGCTATGTTCTTGAGATGTCTATGATTTCAGGACGCTTGAATTTATTGGTGATGAATTGAAACACATCTGCTCCATTGCATTAGAAACTTGGGTACCCTTCTGTGTTTGTTGATCTTTGTTTGGGTAAGGGCTAAAAATCCTTCCAGTCCTCTCAAAAACCAGGCAAATTCCCACACTTAAGAATATTTTTGATGTCTATCGTGAATGTAGTTGTCCCCGATACTCGGTCCTCAAACCAAATATTAATGTTGTTTTACATGACTCAACCATTACCAATATATTAATATGTACAGCCCAAGTTTGAATGTAATGGTAAGGTTTATTGTATTCCATGTAGCAAATAATAGAATAGAGATGAGGATTACAGGAAAAATATTGCAGCTCAGAATCAGACAACATCTCTTAAGCTCCTCGTGTGTGTTGGTGTGGGGATTAGTGGATGACATCATTATGACTGACCTCGTGTTTTTAAAAGGTCACCCTGTATATTTAGCCTCTCTGTCTATGGTTAGTTGCCTCTTGAAGATGTCTTGAATTAAAGGCAGCTAAGGTGTTCTTTTTCCGTGTGATTTTTATATATATATACAGTCCAACCCCCTCCTTTATCTTGGGTCCCCACATTCGGCGTTTTTTTCACGTTCACCGGTGCCTGCCAGAACCCAGGATGCTCACATTCATGGTGGATGTGCCCTTTACCGCAGTGAAGTATAATTTTTTATTTAGCTCATAAAATTCATACAAATTATCCGGCAGAATATAATTTACATTGCTGGAATTCTCACAATTTGATGATCATTTTTGAATATAAACATCATAGATTTTGCATTAGACATAAAATTTTAGATATAATGTTTTACTCTTGAGTAAATGTTATCTTTAGTGCAAAATATATGATATTTATATTCAAAATATTCCTGATCTTACAAAGAATCAGCAATGTCAATTATATTATCTATTTTTAGTCTGATTTATTATTTATTACTAAAAAGGTAAACGATTTTAATTTATTCCCACACATTTATCTAGTAGGGGCGTTGGT
>NW_024747914.1:40000-41472 GCF_018991925.1 Homarus americanus | reverse complement strand
TCAGTATTACTTCGTTCCGGTTACGTATTGCTGCAGGGTAGCATATATGAGTCAACCCGCCCTCTATGTTCACAAAGAGAGCCTGAGATTGGTTAGAGTTAGGTTAGAATTATTTTGTATAAATAATTCGAACTAACACACTAATACACACACAGAAAATTGGAACCATTCTAAATCACCTTTGATGTTGTTGGAAGGTCTGGAGTCATAGAGTCAAGAGTCAATATTCTTCATAGGTATCCGTACGTGGGTTTGTGTCCTGGTAGTTGGTAAGTCCTCGTCATTATCATGTTTTGACTGGACAGTTAGGCTTCTGATAATTCCCTGTTACCTTAGTCTCCTGTTATCTTCTTCTTCTTCTTTTCTTCTTCTTCTTCCACCTTCTTCTTCTTCTTCTTTCGTAATGCACTTCTTCCTCTCCTCACTACCTAACCTAGCATTGCAATACCTTCCCCCCCCTCCTACCCACCCCGTTCCCACCTCCAGCCTAAATCCCCTCCCTTGACCTTCCCCTTCCTACCTCAACCTCTAACACCCCTGCCCATCCCCTACTGCATCCCCCTCACTCCCCAGTGTTTCATTCCATAGCTCAACACCCCCTCAATAGTCGGCGGCCGGAGGAAGAATCTCGCCCCTTCACCCCTTCCACCACTCCCTCCTTCCTCCTTCTCCATCCCCCCCTGCTCCTGTACCCCTCATCACCGCCCCCTGACCCCCATCCCCTCTGCCCCCCCCATGAACCCCTCTACTCCCCATCCACCCCCCCCATCGTGAAACATCGGTCCTGATAACACACTTAATGGGGAAAATGCCTGAAATATAAGCGAGCAAAGATGTGTGCCCAGGGTTGATGATGGCCCTGCAGTCCTGTGGGTCTGATACTCCCCCTCCCCCTCCTGGGGCGGCTGGGGGGTGGGGAGAGATGGAGAAAGGAAGGAGGAGGGAGAAAGAAAATAACGATGAAATTAATCCCAAAGAAATCCTGAATATATCCTTTCGTTATCTGATAGTATCAAGGAAGATAACACACACACACATACACACACACACACACGGCTTCCATCCCCTCCCACACCCAAAAGTAAACAGAAACAAGAATAATTATCGGTCTCTGCTCCCCCCCACCGTCTCGTCTGGGATAATCACCATTCAGCTGGCGATCTACAGGGGCGACATGCCGTTTGGGAGTCTCCTGTTTTGGTTTTAAAAAATACTCAGAGTCCTAAATGATCATAGAGGCTCCAACTGAACGAAATCGATACAATTTCTCTAGTTTCTATGGGTGGGGGGGAGGGGGAGGAGAAGAGACTCCCTATTACTGTGTGTGTGTGTGTAAATAATAAATAATAATAATAATAATTAACGGTTTATTGAAGAGCAGCAGCCAAGAAACTTTTTGAAAATATACAGTTACATATTTAGAATGGGTTACGAATTACAAATAGTATACAAAGTAACATAAGTATTTTATC
>NW_024747914.1:0-35000 GCF_018991925.1 Homarus americanus | reverse complement strand
AGAGACGGGGTGGAAACTGGGACACTTGTTTCACCATAATGACCAAGACTGTAAACACACGGGATAATAGAGAGACGCCGCAACACTACACATGCTCAGGTGACGCCATGATGCATGATTCTCCTCACCGACAGACGGCACTGCTGCTCCACACAAACTCAGTAAATGTTGTATGGAAATATTGATGTTGGATGTTCCCCAAGGTGGTGGTGGGAGTCTGGCTACCACCATCACGGTGTTTCTATCTATCTATCTATCTATCTATCTACAGTATAGAGAAAGCGAGAAGATAAAGAGACAGACAGACAGACAGACACACCAGGACACCTACACAGACAGGTAAGGCATCGTCCAAACGGGCCCGTAGGCGGCGGCGCTACACCAAGTGAGAGTATTATTGTGTTGGTGGAACGAGGCATCACAAGCTCCCGGAGGCCATACTGTGACCTCCCACTACTGACAACACACATATGTACACGACATACATATATACACGACATACATATATACGGGTTATGTTCTTGATGTTAACTCGGAATACATCACCTTTAAAGAGAGAGTCAGTTCAGGGTCACATTATATTAAGGTAAAAGTATAGAGTAATTACTGAAGTTCGAAAATAAATACATAAAAAAAAAAAAAAATATATATATATATATATATATATATATATATATATATATATATATATATATATATATATATATTATCATTGAGGATTATATAATTTCTGATATATAATTACAGTTAAAATATTATCCAGATCTTAAATGTTTCCTTACAGTAGATACAAAATACGAGAGCCTTACTGTATTGAAATGACTGTATTCAAAATCATAATACAGTACAGTTGACTAGTTGTTATATTTACTAATGGACAATATATACTGTACTACAACACACTGTAATCATTTTACATAGTTGATACAGAATCTAAAATACAGTTCACATTGTTGATAAGTTAGGTTGAGATACAGGTCATATTGTTGTTGTTGTTAAGTTAAAGGCGGTTACTGTTTAATATTTCAAGTACTATTCACTTTTATTAACTCCGGTGGTGAATGATTTTGTTTAGCGATACTGGAAAATGTGTACTCTCTCTCTCTCTCTCTCTCTCTCTCTCTCTCTCTCTCTCTCACACACACACACACACACACACACGACGCCTAATCCAGTACCCTCCATCTATTTAATTCAATAGAGGGCTACACCTATCAATCTACCCCATAATATCCTCTGTAATAAGCTTATTTTCCTGTGCATTTGTTTAGAGAAAATAAGCTAATGAGGGTTGTGCTGCCGGGTACGTTACTTCCCTGATAGACGCGTACGAGGTCTATAAAGACAGCCAGCAAGGGGTGGTGTGTGTAATAATGGTGGGGAGCGTACGGTAGTCCCCAGTGTTTCTAATCTGGTGGACACGCAGCTATAGCTCATAGGGGTGGGGGTCCAGGCCTCTCCTCACCCACGCAATGAAGGAGGGGGGAATGGGGGAGGTTGGGGATGGATAGAGGTGGTAGGGGATGAGAGAGGAAGGAGGTAATGGGAGTTGGAGATGGATGAGAGGATGCTGGGGATGGATAGGGGATATAGGGGATGGAGAGGGGCTGCGGGGGGGTGGGGATGGGTAGGGGAGGATGGGGGAGGGTGTGATGTCTTAAAGGAAAGTGGATGGTGTCTCTCCTCTCACCTCATCCCTCATTCCTCATCCCCACCCCACCCCCCACCCTCCCCCTTCCTGCCCACATACAAGTCAGAGGAAATGGAGTAAGAAAGATTTTGGAAGGGGTGATCCTCATTACGAGGAGGGAAAAGTAGGGGAAAGGGGAGGGAGGGGTGAGGGAGGAAGCTAATTAAATGTCACTTTCGGTAAATAGAAGAGACGGAAAAGATGAAAGGAGGGAGGAGGAGGAGGAGGAGGAGGGAGGAGGAGGAGGAGGAGGAGGAGGAGGAGGAGGAGGAGGAGGATGGAAGGCAGAGGAGGAGGGCAGAGGAAGGAAAGGAAGAAGGAGGAGGAGGAGGAAAGGAAAGAAAGACAGGATGAGGGAGGGTGAGGAGGAAGGGAGAGGAACGAAGGGGCAGGAGGAGGAGCAGAAGAAGAAGGAAAGAGGAGAAGGAGAAGAGCACGAGAAGGAAAGGGAGGAGGAAGATTGAGAACAAGGGAGGTGAGGGAGGTAGAAGGAAGGGGAGGGTGGGGAAGGGAGACGTCATTGTTGTGCTGTTAATTGAATTCTTCTTTAGGAGTCAAGTGGCGGAGGAGCATCAGATGTCATGCTCTGGACCCTTATGCTCCCAGTCATGCAGGGGAGCTTGATGGGGAGATAGGGGAGAGGGAAGGGGGGGAGGGGGAAGGAGGGAGGGAGGGAGAAAGGGAGAGAGAGAGAGTGTGTGTGTGTGTGTGAAGGAGAGGTGACACATTGACAGACAGACAAACAGACAGACAGGGAGAATGTGAGGAGGTATGAAGTATGTATAGTAACGACCCTGCCAGCTGCTCTCCCCTTCACACCTCTCAGCTGGTCCCCCCTCCACCACCACCCACCTGACGGAGGAAGAGACTCCTCCTCCTCCTCCTCCTCCTCTCTCAACATCCACACAACAAAGAAAGAAATTCCTTGCTCCATCTCCCCTCCTCCTCCTCCTCCTATTAGCATCCACATGACGAAGGAACACACACACACACACACACACACACACACACACACACACACACACACACACACACACACACACACCCTTATGTGGCTCTCCTCTCCTGTGTGTGTGTGTATATCGGGTTTCAGCTGTCACCCTTACACAAATAGTGGAACATTCTCTCTCTCTCTCTCTCTCTCTCTCTCTCTCTCTCTCTCAATACAAGTTAATACATGTTAGGTTCAGGTTACACATTAGTGCCGAGGCGTCGAGGTTAACAACCCTTGTGACCCCGAGGCGCTGTGTGTCAAGCCTCCTGTAGTGTGTGATGGCATTATCTCGGGGCATTTATCTGGAGCATTTTTTTAGGGGTGTAATTCATGAGAGATTGGAGCATATTTTTAGGATGTATTTATTGGGATACTGGAGCGTTTTTTAAGTGTTGGAGCATTTTTCAGGGTATGAATATTGGAGCATTTTAATCTAACACCACCACCACCACCACCACCGCCACCACCACCACCACCACCACCATCACCGCCACAACCCACCACCACCACCACCACCACCGCCACCACCACTCACCAGCACCACCACCACCACCACCACCACCACCAGTCATCTCAACTACACTGAAAGACCAATTGATTTTCAAATGTCTTTTACTCTTTTTGCCTTTTTTTCACCCGTCCGGACTCCAGGTAATTAAGACTTTTGTTTGGCAAAGCTCCACTGAAACTGAAATAGAGAGCCAAGATAAACACGATCCCGCTCACAAAATTTGAATAGTTGGTGGCAGAGGAGAGAGGGAGAAGGAGAGGGAGGGCGGGAGGGAGGGAAGGAGGGATGGAGGAAAGCAGAGGGGAGGGAGGAAGGGAGAGAGAGGGAAGGAAGGAGGGTTGGAGGGACGGTTGGAGAGACGACGAACGGATGGAGGAAGGCAGAGGGGATGAAGGGAGGGAGGGAACGAGGGAGAAGGGAGAAAAGAAGGTTGAAAAGGGGGGAGGGAGGTCAAACCCAATGTAAATAAGGCGCTTCTGGACGTTTACATGATCACTGACCTCCCAACGTACAAATTGATACCGATATTAACAACATCTTTATAACTATCTGATTGTGACCTCTGACCTACCATTGACCTCTGACCTCCCATAACCGTGTACTGACCATGACCTCTGACCTATCATGAGCGTGTACTGACCTACCATGATCGTGTACTGACCTACCATGACCGTCTACTTACGATGACCTCTGGACCTACCATGGCCGTGTACTGTCCATTGACCTCTGACCTACCATGGCCGTGTAGTGACCATTGACCTCTGACCTACCATGGCCGTGTAGTGACCAAGACCTCTGACCTACCATGACCGTGTAGTGACCATTGACCTCTGACCTACCATGACTGTGTAGTGACCAAGACCTCTGACCTACCATGGCAGTGTACTGTCCATTGACCTCTGACCTACCATGGCGACCATTGACCTCTGACCACCATGGCCGTGTAGTGACCAGACCTCTGACCTGGCCGTGTAGTGACCATTGACCTCTGACCTCCATGGCCGTGTAGTGACCGTGACCTCTGACCTACCATGACCGTGTAGTGACCCATTGACCTCTGACTACCATGGCCGTGTAGTGACCTTGACCTCTGACCTACCATGGCCGTGTAGTGACCAAGACCTCTGACCTACCATGGCCGTGGTGACCATTGACCTCTGACCTACCATGGCCTGTAGTGACCAAGACCTCTGACCTACCATGGCCGTGTGACCAGACCTCGACCTACCATGACCGTGTAGTGACCATTGACCTCTGACCTACCATGACCGTGTAGTGACCATTGACCTCTGACCTACCATGACTGTGTAGTGACCATCGACCTTTGGCTCTGATATCAGGTGAGTTCATTTGAAGTCTCCTTCCGGGTGTTTGTTGTGTTTGTCCAAAGGTAATTATTGAACTGATGTAAATAAACAGTAATATCCATTCCTGTTGACCTCTGATCTTATCACACACACACACACACACACACACACACGTGCGCGCAAATATATAATTGAAAAAAATATTTATATATCAAAATTTAGACATACATAAATACATACATACATACATACATACATACACACATACATACACATGGTATATACGTGAATGAGTGCATATAATATTTCAGAGTGAGGTTAGTAGCGGTGGTTGAGGGAAGAAACAAGGCACCGGTCAAAGTGTAGTTAAGGTGTCAAGTGTGACAGATTAGTGTCACGCCGCGGCACCATATGACTTACATTACTGCCACCAGCTGCATGTGACTGTGTACACCGCCACACCACAACCTAACCTAACTTCTTCCTAACCCCTCCCCCAGTAACGTTACGGTTGTTAATCTAAAGAGTAATAACCTGTGTGTGTGTGTGTGTGTGTGTGTGTGTGTGTGTGTGTGTAATATTCATGTGATCTTAGAGCAGTGTATGACTATTACAGAGTGATGTAGAAATTATTAGAGTCATGTTACAGTTTAAACAGTCATATACAGGTTAAAATCGCCATATGCTTGTGATAGCTCTAAGTCAACAGGAGATGAATATGTCAACAAACTCATTAATAGTTGTTCATTAAAAACTCTTGTTACTGGCTTTTACGTTCTCAGATGACTGGTTTATTGTGTCACAAAACACACACACACACACACACACTGGCTCCTACTACACACCTGAGATCCCCTCACGAGAATTGCTGTTCGACACCACAACCACATCCAGCCCTTACGAGAAACTGACATCGCTATAAGAACAACCCAGTCCCAACCATTGTAAAAATTTTCAATAACTTGTACTAAACCAGTGTATTCACTCCGATAAATCACTTCTTGCACTGTCACTATTTTGAAATGCCCTGTATTTGAGCTTCTCCCCACCTAGTTTATATATCATATTTATCACTTATATTTACTTGTATATTATTTGTAAATCAAGAGACCCATTCCAATTATGTAACTATATATTTTCAGCCTTCACGCTATACCTTTCAATAAACCATTAATTATTATTATTATTATTATTATTAACACACACACACACACACAATCTAGAATCAGGAAAGAATATTGCAAAGTAACTCACTAAATATGTGTTTCGAGTCTGTGTGTGCGTATGCGTTTGACATCTGTCTCTCTGAAATAATAACAAAAAGAAATCATTATTAGGTTAGGTTAAGGATTAGTTTAGTTGTCAGTCGAGTATATTTATTATTGACTATGTTCTTAAAGGCTGTAGCTCCATGAAGTTTAGTGTTTTCTACAATAAACTACCTACAATGAAGAAAGAAGAAGAGGAGGAGAAAAGGAGAAGGGAGGAAGAGGGAGGACGAGGAGTTGAAGGGGAAAAGAACCACACTAAATAAAAAAGAACAAGACGAAAAAAAGAAGAAATAAATGGAAAACAACAGCAATGAAAAGAAGAAAGGCAATAGAAAACACAAACAACAACAACAACAAAAAGTGAAGGAATAACACGTCATTTCTACCCACACAGAGTGTCCAGAAGTGTTCCTGAGAGTGTCAAGAAGTGTACCTGGGGTATCAAGAATTTGACTTGGAGTGTCAGTGGTGTACCTGAAAGTGTCAGGGTGTGCCTGGGAGTGTCAGGGTGTGCCTGGGGTGTCAGGAGTGTTCCTGAGGTGTCAAAGGTGTACCTGGGAGTACCAGAGGTGTCCCTGGGAGTGTCAGATGTGGCTGCGGGTGTCTGGGGTGTGCTGGGTGTTCAGGGTGTGCCTGGGAGATGTCAGAGAGTACCTGGGGTGTCAGAGGAGTGCCACAGGGAGTGTCTGGGGTGTACCTCAAGGTGTCCAGAGTGTGCCAGAATTCAGAGGTGTGCCTGGGGAATGTCACATAGGTGTATCTGGGGGTGTCAGGTGTGTGTGTGCAGGGTGTCAGAGGGGTGTACTGTGGAGTGTCGGAGGTGTAACTGGGGTGTCAGAGGTGTTCTGAGTGTCAGAGGTGTGCCTGGGCGTGTCAGTGAGGTGTGCCTGGGGAGTGTCAGATGTGTGCCTAGGGAGTGTCTGGGGTGTGCCTGAGGTGTCAGAGGTGTGCCTGGGGAGTGTCTGGGGTGTGCCTGGGAGTGTCAGAGGTGTGCCTGGGAGTGTCTGGGGTGTGCCTGGGAGTGTCAGAGGTGTAACTGGGAGTGTCTGGGGTGTACCAGAGGTGTCAGAGTGTACCTGGGAATGTCAGGGGTGTAACTGAGGAGTGTCAGAGGTGTGCCTGGGAGTGTGGTGGTGCCTGGGAGTGTCAGAGGTGTTCTGGGGTGTCAGAGGTGTACCTGGGGAATTATCAGAGGTGTACCTGGGGTGTCAGGCGTGTGCCTGGGGTGTCAGTGGTGTGCCTGGGAGTGTCAGAGGTGTGACCTGGGGTGTTAGAGTGTTCCTGAGTGTCAGAGGTGTTCTGAGTGTCAGAGGTGTACTGGGAGTATCACAGGTGTGCCTGGAGTGTCAGTGGTGTGCCTGGGGAGTGTCAGGGTGTATCTGGGAGTGTCAGGGGTGTGCCTGGGAGTGTCAGGAGGTGTAACTGGGGAGTGTCGGAGGTGTGACTGGGAGTGTCAGGTGTTCACAAGGTGTCAGAGGTGTGCCTGGGAGTGTCAGATGCCAGGTGTGGAAGTGTACCTGGATGTCTGTGTTCTGGGAGTGTCAAGGTGCCTGGGAGTGTCTGGGGTGTACCTGGGAGTGTCAGAGGTGTACCTGGGAGTGTCAGGGTGTACCTGGGGTGTGTCAGAGTGTAACTGGGAGTGTCTTCAGGGGTGTGCCTGGAGTGTCAGAGGTGTGCCTGGAATGTCAGGGGTGTAACTAGGAGTGTCAGAGAGGTGTGCCTAGGGTGTCATTGGTGTGCCTGGGGTGTCAGAGGTGTACCTGGGAGTGTCAGAGGTGTGCCTGGGGAGTGTCAGTGTGCCTGGGTGTCAGGAGTGTGCCTGGGGAGTGTCAGGTGGTGTGCCTGGGGAGTGTCAGTGTGCCGGAGTGTCAGAGATGTGCCTGGGTGTGGAGGTGTCCTGGAGTGTCAGGAGGTGCACTGGGAGTGTCAGAGGTGGCCACAAGAGTGTCAGAGGTGTACTGGGGTCAGAGTGCCTGGGGTGTCAGAGGTTGCACTGGAGTGTCAGGAAGTGTTCTAGAGAGTGTCAGGGTGTAACTGGGAGTGTCAGGAGTGTAACTGGGTGTCAGAGGTGTACCTGGGGGTGTCAGGGTGTGCCTAAGTGTCAGCTGTGCCAGGAGTGTCAGGGTGCCTGGGAGTGTCAGAGGGTACCTGGGAGTGTCAGGGGTGTGCCTGGGAGTGTCAGGGGTGTACCTGGGAGTGTCAGAGGTGTCCTGGGGAGTGTCAGAGGGTGTAACTGGGGTGTCGGAGGTGTGGCTGGGAGTGTAAAGGTGGACCTGGGAGTGTCAGAGGTGTGCCTGGAAGTGTCAAAGCTGTGCAGGTGTCAGAGGGCAGGAGTGTCAGAGGAGTACCTGGGAGTGTCGAGGTGTGCCTGGGAGTGTCAGGGGTGTGCCTGGGAGTGTGAGGTGTACTGGGGAGTGTCATGGTGTGCCAGGAGTGTCTGAGGTGTTCCGAGTGTCAGAGGAGGGGAACCAGGGGTGTAAGAGGTGTGCCTGGGAGTGTCAGAGGTGTGCCAGGGGTGTCAGAGTGTGCCTGGGAGTGTCAGAGGTGTACACGAGGGTGTCAGAGGTACCTGGGAGTGTCGAGGTGTCCTGGAGTGTCGGATGTGTACCTGGGGAGTATCAGTGTGCCTGGGACTATCGGAGGTGTACCTGGGGGTGTCAGGAGGTGTGCCTGGAGTGTCAAGTGGTACCTGGGACTATCAGGTGTACCTGGGGAGTATCAGGAGGTGTGCCTGGGGTGTCAGAGTGTGCCTGGGGAGTGTCAGAGGTGTATCTGGGAGTGTCAGGGGTGTGCCTGAGTGTCAGGGGTGTCTGAGGAGTGTCAGATGCTGGGGTGTCAGAGGTGTGCTGGGAGTATCAGAGGTGTACCTGGGGTGTCAGTGGTGTGCCTGGGAGTGTCAGTGGTGGACCTGGGAGTGTCAGAGGTGTGCCTGGAATTTCAGGTGTTCCTGAGAGTGTCAGAGGTGTTCTGAGGTGTCAGGGGTGTGCCTGGGGAGTGTCAGAGGTGCCTGGGGAGTGTCTGGGTGTGCCTGGGGTGTCAGTGGTGTGCTGGGGTGTCAGAGGTGTATGGGAGTGTCAATAGTGTACTAGGAGTGTCAGTGGGTGTACCTGGAAGTGTCAGAGTGTACCTGGGAGTGTCAGGGTGTACTTAGGGTGTCGGAGGTAACTCCGGAGTGTCAGAGGTGTGCCTGGGGTCTGGGGGTGTGCCTAGGAGTGTCAGTGTGTGTACCTGGGAGTCAGTGGTGTGCAGCAGGTGTCAGAGGTGTACTGGGGAGTGTCAGAGGTGTTCTGGGAGTGTCAGAGTGTTCTGAGAGTGTCAGGAGGTGTGCCTGGGGAGTATCAGAGGTGTGCCTTGGAGTGTCAGTGGTGTGCCTGGGAGTGTCAGGGGTGTGCCTGGGAGTGTCAGAGGTGTGACCTGGGAGTGTCAGGTGTTCCTGAGAGTGTCAGGAAGGTGTACCTAGGAGTGTCAGAGGTGTCCTGGGGAGTGTCAGATGTACCTGGGAGTGTCTGGGGTGTGCTTAGGAGTGTCAGAGGTGTACCTGGGAATGTCAGAAGGTGTACCTGGGAGTGTCAGGAGGGTGCCTGGGGAGTGTCAGGGGTGTGCCTGCGAGTGTCAGAGGTGTGCCTGGGAGTGTCAGAGGTGTGCCTGGGAATATCATGGGTGTGTCTGGGAGTGTCAAGTGTGTACAAGTGTCAGGGGTGTGTGAGTGTCAGGTGTAACTGGGGTGTCAGGTGTTCTGGGGAGTGTCAAGAGGTGTGCCTGGGAGTGTCAGTGGTGTGCCTGGGAGTGTCAGAGGTGTGCCTGGGAGTGTCTGGGGTGTACCTGGGGGTGTCAAGTGTGCCTGGGAGTGTCGGGGTGTACCTGGGGTGTCAGAGGTGTGCCTGGGGAGTGTCTGGGGTGTACCTGGGAGGTGTCAGAGGTGTGCCTGGGAGTGTCAGGGGTGTGCCTGGGAGTGTCAGAGGTGTGCCTGGGGAATGTCAGGGTGTAACTGGGAGTGTCAGAGGTGTGCCTGGGAGTGTCAGGGGTGTGCCTGGGGTGTCAGGGTGTGCCTGGGAGTGTCAGGGTGTGACTGGGAGTGTCAATTAGCACTGGGAGTGTCAGAGGTGTGCCTGGGGGTGTCGAGTGTACCTGGATTAAAACTGTGCAGGTGTCAGAGGTACCTGGGAGTGTCAGAAGAGTACCTGGTGTCAGGGGTGTACCAGAGTGTCAGGGGTGTGCAGGAGTGTCAGAGGTGTGCCTGGGAGTGTCATAGGTGTGCCTGGGAGTGTCTGAGTGTTCCTGGGAGTGTCAGAGGAGAACCAGGAGTGTAAGAGGTGTCCTGGGGTGTCAGAGTGTACCAGGGAGTGTCAAGTGTGCCTGGGGTGTCAGGAGGTGTGCCAGAGTGTCAGAGGATACCTGGGAGTGTCAGAGGTGTACTGAGGGTGTCGGATGTGTACCTGGGAGTATCAGATGTGTACCTGGGACTATCAGGTGTACCTGGGGTATCAGAGGTGTGACCTGGGAGTGTAAGTGTACCTGGGACTATCGAGTGTGCCTGGGGGATATCGGAGGTGTGCCTGGGAGTGTCAGAGGTGTGCCTGGGAGTATCAGAGGTGTATCTGGGAGTGTCAGGGGTGTACCTGGGAGTGTCAGGGGTGTGTAACTGAGGTGTGTCGGAGGTAACTGGGGTGTCAGTGTGGCTGGGGAGTATCAGGAGGTGTGCCTGGGGTGTCAGTGGTGTGCCTGGGAGTGTCAGTGGTGTGCCTTGGAGTGTCAGAGGTGTGCCTGGGAGTGTCAGAGTGTTCTGAGAGTGTCAGAGGTGTTCCTGAGGTGTCAGAGGTGTGCCTGGGGTATCAGAGTGTGCCTTGGAGTGTCAGTGGTGTACCTGGGAGTGTCAAGAGGTGTGCCTGGGAGTGTCAGAGGTGTACCTGGGGAGTGTCAGGTGTTCCTGAGAGTGTCAAGGTGTGCCTGGGGTACCAGAGGTGTCCCTGGTGTCAGATGTGGCTGGGAGTGTCTGGGTGTGCGGAGTGTCTGGGGTGTGCCTGGAATGTGGGGAAGAGTGCCTGGGTGTCAGAGGTGCTGAGAGTGTCTGGGGTGTGCCTCAGGTGTCAGAGGTGTGCTTGGGGTGTCAGAGGTGTGCCTGGGGAATATCATAGGTGTATCTGGGGGTGTCAGGTGTGTGCCTGGGGAGTGTCAGAGTGTAACTGGAGTGTCGGAGGTGTAACTGGGGTGTCAGAGGTGTTCCGAGTGTGTGGAGGGTATGCTGGGGTGTCAGTGGTGCCTGGGAGTGTCAGATGTGTACCTGGGGTGTCTGGGGTGTGCAGGTACTAGAGGGTGTGCCTGGGGTGTGGGGTGTGCCTGGGAGTGTCAGAGGTGTGCCTGGGAGTGTCTGGGGTGTGCGAGTGTCAGAGTGTAACTGGGGAGTGTCTGGGGTGTACTGGGGTGTGGGGTGTGCCTGGGGTGTCAGTGGTGTGCCTGGGAGTGTCAGAGGTGTGCCTGGGGAGTGTCAAGTGTTCCTAGGAGTGTCAAGTGTTCCTGAGAGTGTCAGAGGTGTGCCTGGGAGTATCAGAGGTGTGCCTGGAGTGTCAGTGGTGTGCCTGGGGTGTCAGAGGTGTGCTGGGGTGTCAGAGGTGTGCCTGGGAGTGTCAGGTGTTCCTGGGAGTAAAGGTGTGCCTGGGAGTACCAGTGTGTCCTGGGGTGTCAGATGTGTGCCTGGGGAGTGTCTGGGGTGTGCCTGGGGTGTCAGGTGTGCCTGGGAGTGTCAGAAGTGTGCCTGGGGTGTCAGAGGTGTGCCTGGGGTGTCAAGGTGTGCCTCAGGTGTCAGAGGTGTGCTGGGGAGTGTCAGGGTGGCCTGGAGATGTCAGGGGTGTGTCAGGAGTGTCAGGTGTGTACCTGGGGTGTCAGGGTGTAACTAGAGTGTCAGGTGTACCTGGGAGTGTAAGGTGTTCTGAGGTGTCAGAGGTGTGCCTGGGAGTGTCAGTGGTGTGCCTGGGGTGTCAGATGTGGACCTGGGAGTGTCTGGGGGTGTGCCTGGGAGTGTCAGAGGTGTGCCTGGGGTGTCAGGGGTGTGCCTGGGAGTGTCAGAGGGGTGTACCTGGTGTCTGGGGTGTGCCTGGGAGTGTCAGAGGTGTAACTGGGGTGTCAGGGTGTGCCAGGAGTGTCAGGGTGTACCTGGGAGTGTCAGAGGTGTAACTAGGGTGTGAGGTGTACGGTGTTGGTGTACCTGGAATTATGAGGGTGTGCCTGGGAGTGTCAGGGGTGTACCTGGGTGTCAGGTGTAACTGGGAGTGTCAGAGGTGTGCCTGGGGTGTCAGAGGTGTGCCTGGGTGTAAAGCTGTGCCAGGAGTGTCAGAGGTGTACCTGAGAGTGTCAGAGTGTACCTGGGAGTGTCAGGGGTGTGCCTGGGAGTGTCAGGGGTGTGCCTGGGAGTGTCAGAGTGTGCCTGGGGTGTCATGGGTGTGCCTGGGTGTCTGAGGTGTTCCTGGGGTGTCAGAGGAGAACCAGGGGTGTGAGAGGTGTACCTGGGAGTGTCAGAGGTGTATCAGGAGTGTCAGAGGTGTGCCTGGGAGTGTCAGAGGTGTACCAGGAGTGTCAGAGGAGGTGCCTGGGGAGTGTCAGGGGTGTACACGGAGTGTCGGATGTGTGCCTGGGGATATCAGAGTGTGTACCTGGGACTCGGTGTGCCTGGGGGTATCAGTGTACCTGGGAGTGTGAAAGTGTACCTGGGCTGTCAGGTGTGCCTGGGGATATCGGAGGTGTACCTGGGAGTGTCAGGGTGTGCCTGGGAGTATCAGAGGTGTATCTGGGAGTGTCAGGGGTGTGCCTGGGAGTGTCAGGGGTGTAACTGGTGTGTCGGAGGGTAACTGGGAGTGTCAGAGGTGTGGCTGGGGTATCAGAGGTGTGCCTAGGAGTGTCAGTGGTGTGCCTGAGTGTCAGTGGTGTGCCTGGAGTGTCAGAGGTGTGCCTGGGAGTGTCAGGGTGTTCCTGAGGTGTCAGAAGTGTTCTGAGAGTGTCAGGGCCTGGGAGTATCAGGGTGTACCTGGGAGTGTCAGTGGTGTGCCTGGGGAGTGTCAGAGGTGTACCTGGAGTGTCAGAGTGTGCCTGGGAGTGTCAGAGTGTTCCTGAGAGTGTCAAGGTGTGCCTGGGGTGCCAGAGGTGTCCCTGGAGTGTCAGATGTGTACCTGGGAGTGTCTGGGGTGTGCCCGGAGTGTCTGAGGTGTGCCTGGGAATGTCAGAAGAGTACCTGGGGGTGTCAGAGGGAGTACCTGGGAGTGTCTGGGTGTGCCTCAGAGTGTGAGGTGTGGGAGTGTCAGAGGTGACCTGGGAATATCATGGGTGTATCTGGAGTGTCAGGTGTGTGCCTGGGAGTGTCAGGGGTGTAGCTGGAGTGTCGGAGGTGTAACTGGGAGTGTCAGGTGTTCCTGAGAGTGTCAGAGGTGTGCCTGGGCGTATCAGAGGTGTGCCTGGGGGTGTCAGATGTGTGCCTGGGGTGTCTGGGGTGTGCCTGGGGAGTGTCAGAGGTGTGCCTGGGGTGTCTGGGGTGTGCCTGGGGAGTGTCAGAGGTGTGCCAGGAGTGTCTGGGGTGGCGCAAGTGTCAGGAGGTGTGGCTAGAGTGTCTGGGGTGTGCCTGGGGTGTCAGAGGTGTGCCTGGAATGTCAGGGGGTGCTGGGGTGTCAGTGTGCAAGTGTCATTGGTGTGCCTGGGAGTGTCAGAGGTGTACCTGGGAGTGTCAGAGGTGTGCCTGGGAGTATCAGAGGGGTGTACCTGGGAGTGTCAGGGGTGTACCTGGGAGTGTCAGAGGTGTAACTGGGAGTGTCAGGGGTGGTGTACCTGGGGTGTCAGAGGTGTGCCTGGGGTGTCAAAGCTGTGCCGGGAGTGTCAGAGAGTACCGAGTGTCAGAGAATGCCTGGGGTGTCAAGGGTGTGCCTGGGAGTGTCAGGGGTGTGCCTGGGAGTGTCAGAGGTGTGCCTGGGGAGTGTCATAGGTGTGCCTGGGGAGTGTCTGGGGTGTTCCTGGGAGTGTCAGAGAGGAGACCAGGGGAGTGTAAGAGGTGTGCCTGGGAGTGTCAGAGGTGTGCCAGGGGAGTGTCAGAGGTGTACCTGGAGGTGTCAGGGGTGTGCCTGGGGAGTGTCAGAGAGGTGTGCCTGGGGAGTGTCAGGGGTGTGCCTGGGTGTCAGGGGTGGCTGGGGAGTGTCGGAGGTGCTGGGAGTGTCAGAGGTGTACCTGGGGTGTCAGAGGTGTGCCTGGAGGTGTCAAGCTGTGCCAGGGAGTGTCAGAGTGGTGTCAGAGGTGCCTGGGAGTGTCAGAGGTGTGCCTGGGAGTGTCAGGGGTGTACCTGGGGAGTGTCAGGGGTGTGCCTGGGAGTGTCAGAGGTGTGCCTGGGAGTGTCATAGGTGTGCCTGGGGAGTGTCTGGTGTTCTGGGGAGTGTCAGGAAGACCAGGGGAGTGTGAGGTGTGCCTGAGGGAGTGTCAGAGGTGTGCCAGGGAGTGTCAGAGACCTGGGGGTGTGCAGTGTCAGAGGTGCAAGTGTCAGCGGTGTACCTAAGTGTCGGATGTGTACCAGAAGTATCAGAGGTGTACCTGGGACTATCGGAGGTGTACCTGGGGGTATCGGAGGTGTACCTGGGGTGTCAAGTGTACCTGGGACTATCGGAGGTGCAAGTATCAGGTGTACCTGGGAGTGTCAGAGGTGTACCTGGGAGTATCAGGGGTGTATCTGGGGAGTGTCAGGGGTGTGCCTGGGAGTGTCAGGGGTGTAACTGAGAGTGTCGGAGAGTAACTGGGAGTGTCAGAGGTGTAACTGGGAGTATCAGATGTGCCTGGGAGTGTCAGTGGTGTGCCTGGGAGTGTCAGTGGTGTGCCTGGGGTGTCAGAGGTGTACCTGGGAGTGTCAGAGGTGTTCCTGAGGTGTCAGGGGTGTTCCTGGAGTGTCAGAGGTGTGCCTGGGAGTATCAGGGTGTGCCTGGGTGTCAGTGGTGTGCCTGGGAGTGTCAGAGGTGTGCCTGGGAGTGTCAAGGTGTGTACCTGGGGAGTGTCAGGGTGTGGCTGGGAGTGTCGGAGGTGTGACTGGGAGTGTCGGAGGTGTTCTGAGGAGTGTCAGGGTGTGCCTGGGGAGTGTCAGGGTGTACCTGGGAGTGTCAGAGGTGTGCCTGGGGAGTGTCTGGGGTGTTCCTGGGAATGTCAGAGGTGTGCCTGAGTGTCCAGAGGTGTGCCTGGGGTGTCAGGGGTGTGCAAGTGTCAGAGGTGTGCCTGGAGGTGTCAGAGGTGTGGCTTAGGTGTCTGGGTGTACCAGAGTGTCAGGGGTGTCCTGGGAGTGTCAGGAGGTGTGCCTGGAGTGTCAGAGGTGTGCCTGGAGTGTCAGAGGTGTACCTGGGAGTGTCAGAGGTGTGCCTGGGAGTGTCAGAGGTGTGCCTGGGAGTGTCAGAGGTGTACCTGGGTGTCAAGGTGTGCCTGGGGTGTCTGGGGGTGTGCCTGGGAGTGTCAGAGGTGTGCCTGGAGTGTCTGGTGTGCCTGAGGTGTCAGAGGTGTGCAAGATGTCAGGGTGTGCCTGGGGTGTCAGGGGTGTGCCTGGGGAGTGTCGAGGTGTGCCTGGGGAGTGTCAGAGGTGTGCCTGGGTGTCAGGGTGTGCCTGGGGAGTGTCAGAGGTGTGCCTGGGGTGTCAGGGGTGTGCCTGGGGTGTCAGGAGGTGTGCCTGGGGGTGTCAGAGGTGTGCCTGGGAGTGTCAAGGTGTGCCTGGGAGTGTCAGAGGTGTGCCTGGGAGTGTCAGAGGTGTGCCAGGAGTGTCAGGGTGCCTGGGAGTGTCAGAGGGGCCTGGGAGTGTCAGGGGTGTGTACCTGGGAGTGTCAGAGGTGTGCCTGGGGAGTGTCAGATGAGAGTGTCTGGGGTGTACTTGGAGTGTCAGAGGTGTGCAGAGTGTCAGAGTGTGCCTGGGGTGTCAGGTGTACCTGGGAGTGTCTGGGGTGTGCAGGTGTCAGAGGTGTGCCTGGGAGTGTCAGGGGGTGTACTTGGAGTGTCAGAGGTGTACCTGGGAGTGTCAGAGGTGTGCCTGGGAGTGTCAGAGGTGTACCTGGGAGTGTCAGGGGTGTGCCTGGGGAGTGTCAGAGGTGTACCTGGGAGTGTCAGAGGTGTGCCTGGGAGTGTCAGAGGTGTGCCTGGGGAGTGTCAGAGGTGTGCCTGGGAGTGTCAGGAGGTGTTCACAGAGTGTCAGAGGTGTGCCTGGGGAGTGTCAGAGGTGTGCCTGGGGTGTCAGTGGTGTGCCTAGAGGTGTCAGAGTGTGCCTGGGGTGTCAGGTGTGCCTGGGTGTCAGGTGTTCCTGGGAGTGTCAGAGTGTAGGTGTGACTGGGGAGTGTCAGAGGGTGTGCCTGGGGAGTGTCAGAGGTGTGCCTGGGGTGTCAAGGTGTGCCGGGAGTGTCAGAGGTACCTGGGAGTGTCAGAGGTGTACCTGGGGAGTGTCAGGGTGTGCCTGGAGAGTGTCAGAGTGTAACTGGAGTGTCGGAGGTGGCCTGGGAGTGTCAGAGGTGTGCCTGGGGAGTGTCAGAGGTGTGCCTAGGAGTGTCAAGCTGTGCCAGGGAGTGTCAGGAGGTGCCTGGGGAGTGTCAGGGGTGTGCCTGGGAGTGTCTGAGGTGTGCCTGGGTGTCAGAGAGAACCAGGAGTGTCAGAGGTGTACCTGGGAGTGTCAGAGGTGTGCCTGGGAGTGTCAGAGGTGTACCTGGGAGTGTCAGAGGTGTACCAGGGGAGTGTCAGAGGTTCCTGGGAGTGTCAGGGGTGTGCCTGGGAGTGTCGGATGTGTACCTGGGAGTGTCAGGGTGTAACTGGGAGTGTCGGGGTGTGCCTGGGAGTGTGAGGTGTGCCTGGGAGTGTCAGAGGTGTGCAGTGTCAGAGTGTGCCTGGGAGTGTCAGAGGTGCCTGGAGGTGTCAGAAGAGTGCCTGGGAGTGTCAGGAGGTGTACCAGGGGAGTGTCAGAGGGTTCCTGGAGTGTCAGGGGTGTGCCTGGGGAGTGTCAGATGTGTGCAGTATCAGATGTGTACCTGGGACTATCGGAGGTGTACCTGGGGAGTGTCAGGTGTACCTGGAGTGTCAGAAGTGTACCTGGACTGTTGGAAGTGTACTTAGGGGATATCAGGTGTGCCTAGGAGTGTCAGAGGTGTACCTGGGAGTATCAGAGGTGTGTCCGGGAGTCAGGGGTGTACACCAAGTGTCAGGGGTGTGACACAGAGTGTGTCAGGTGGCTGGGGTGTCAGAGGTGTGACACGGAGTATCAGAGGTGTGCGAGGTGTCAGTGGTGTGCCTGGGGTGTCAGTGGTGTGCCTGGGGTGTCAGGGTGTGCCTGGGAGTGTCAGAGGTGTTCTGAAGTGTCAGAGGTGTTCCTGAGAGTGTCAGAGGTGTACCTGGGGAGTGTCAGAGGTGTACCTGGGAGTGTCAGTGGTGTGCCTGGGTGTCAGAGGTGTACCTGGAGTGTCAGAGGTGTGCCTGGGAGTGTCAGGTGTTCTGAGAGTGTCAAGGTGTGCCTGGGGTGCCAGAGGTGTCCTGAGTGTCAGATGTGCCAGCGAGTGTCTGGGGTGTGCCAGAGTGTCTGGGGTGTGCTTGGATGTCAGAGGTGTGGGAGTGTCAGAGGTGCCTGGGGTGTCTCAGAGGTGTGCCTCGGAGTGTCAGAGGTGTGCCTGGGAGTGTCAGAGGTGTGCCTGGGGAGTGTCAGAGGTGTGCCTGGGAGTGTCCAGGTGTGCGTGGGAGTGTCCATGCCGGGAGTGTCAGAGGTACCTGGGGTGTCTGAGGTGTGCCTGGGGAGTGTCTGAGGTGTGCCTGGGGTGTCAGAGAGAACCAGGAGTGTGAAGAGGTGTGCCTGGGTGTCAGGGTGGCAAGTGTCAGTGGTGTGCCTGAGTGTCAGTGGTTGACTGGGGTGTCTGAGGTGGTGCCGGGTGTCAGGTGTGCCTGGGGATGTGAGTGTGAACTAGAGTGTCAGAGGTGTGCCTGGGTGTCGTGGTGTGCCTGGGTGTCAGAGGTGTGCCTGGAGTGTCAGAGGTGTGCCTGGGAGTATCAGGGTGTGCCTGAGTGTCAGGGGTGTGACCTGGGAGTGTCAGGGTGTAAGCCTGGGAGTGTCGGAGGTGTGACTGGGGAGTGTCAGAGGTGTACCAGGTGCGGAGGTGTGCCTGGGAGTGTCAAGCTGTGCCAGGGTGTCAGAGAGTGCCTGGGGAGTGTCAGAGGAATGCCTGGGGTGTCAAGGGGTGTACCTGGGAGTGTCAGGGTGCCTGGGAGTGTCAGAGGTGTGCCTGGGGAGTGTCATAGGTGTGCAGAGTGTCTGAGTGTTCCTGGGAGTGTCAGAGAGAACCAGGGAGTGTGGAGGTGTGCCTGGGGAGTGTCAGAGGTGTGCCAGGGAGTGTCAGAGTCGTTCCTGGGAGTGTCATTGGTGTGCCTCAGGTGTCAAGGTGAACCTGGAGGTGTCAGAGGTGTGCCGGGAGTATCAGAGGTGTACGGGAGTGTCAGGAGGTGTACCTGGGAGTGTCAGAGTGTAACTGGGAGTGTCAGAGGTGTAACTGGGAGTGTCAGAGGTGTGCCTGGGAGTGTCAGAGGTGTGCCTGTGGTGTCAGAGGTGTTCCTGGAAGTGTCAAAGCTGTGCAGGAGTGTCAGAGGAGTACCTGGGAGTGTCAGAAGAGTACCTGGGAGTGTCAAGGGTGTGCCTGGGAGTGTCAGTGGTGTGACTGGGGAGTGTCGGAGGTGTGCAAGTGCATGGGTGTGCCAAGTGTCAGAGTTTTCCTGGGGTGTCAGAGGAGAACCAAGGAGTGTAAGAGGTGTGCCTGGGGTGTCAGAGGTGTACCCAGGGGTGTCAGAGGTGTGCCTGGGGTGTCAGAGGTGTACCAGGGGTGTCAGAGGAGTGCCTGGGGTGTCATGGGTGCAGATGTGTGCCTAGGAGTATCAGAGGTGTACCTGGGACTATCGGAGGTGTACCTGGGGGTATCCGGAGGTGTACTGGGGTGTCAGAGGTGTACCTGGAGTATCAGAGGTGTCTGGGAGTGTCAGGGGTGGTACCTGGGAGTGTCAGGGGTGTAACTGGGAGTGTCGGAGGGTAACTGGGAGTGTCAGAGGTGTAACTGGGGTATCAGAGGTGTGCCTGGGGTGTCAGTGGTGTGACCTGGTGTCAGTGGTGTGCCTGGGGAGTGTCAGTGGTGTGTGCGAGTGTCAGAGGTGTACCTGGGAGTGTCACAGGTGTTCCTGAGAGTGTCAGAGGTGTTCCTGGGAGTGTCAGAGGTGTGCTGGGAGTATACAGGTGTGCCTGGGAGTGTCAGTGGTGTGCCTGGGGAGTGTCAGAGGTGTATGTGGGGTGTCAGGGTGTGTGCTGGGGTGTGTGCAGGTGTGACTGGAGTTCAGGGTGTGGCTGGAGTGTCAGGTGTTCATGAGGTGTCAGAGGTGTACCTGTGGTAGTGTCAGGGTGTGCCTGGGAGTGTCAGATGTGTGCCTGGGGTGTCTGGGGTGTTCTGGAATGTCAGAGGTGTGCCTGGGGTGTCTGGGGTGTGCGCAGAGTGTCAGAGGTGTGCCTGGGGTGTCTGGGGTGTGGCTGGGGTGTCAGAGGTGTGACAGGGTGTCTGGGGTGTGCCTGAGAGTGTGGGGTGTGCAGGATGTCAGGTGTGACTGGGTGTGTCAGGTGCCTGGGGTGTCATTGGTGTGCCTGAGGTGTCAGGTGTGCCTGGTGTCATTGGTGTGCCTGGGAGTGTCAGAGGTGTGCCTGGGGTGTCAGAGGTGTGCCTGGGTGTCAGTGGTGTGCCTGGGGTGTCAGAGGTGTGCCTGGGGTGTCAGAGATGTGCCTGGGAGTGTCGGAGGTGTTCCTGGGAGTGTCAGAGGTGTGACTGGGGTATCAGAGGTGTGCCTGGGAGTGTCAGTGGTGTGCCTGGGGTGTCAGAGGTGTACCTGGGGTGTCAGAAGTGTGCAGGGTGTCAGGTGTTCCTGAGGTGTCAGAGTGTGACACTGGGAGTGTCGGAGGTGTGACTGGGAGTGTCAGAGGTGTGCCTGGGGAGTGTCAGATGTGTGCCTAGGGAGTGTCAAAGCTGTGCCAGGGGGTGTCAGAGGGTACCTGGGGTGTCAGAGGAGTACCTGGGGTGTCAGGGGTGTGCCTGGGAGTGTCAGGGGTGTGCCTGGGAGTGTCAGAGGTGTGCCTGAGGTGTCAGGGGTGTAACTGGAAGTGTCGGAGGTGTAACTGGGAGTGTCAGAGGTGTGCCTGAGAGTGTCAGGGTGTGCCTGGGGTGTCAAAGCTGTGCCAGGTGTCAGAGGTACCTGGGAGTGTCTGAGGTGAACCTGGGAGTGTCTGAGGTGTGCCTGGGTGTCAGAGGAGAACCAGAGTGTAAGAGGTGTGCCGGGAGTGTCAGAGGTGTATCAGGAGTGTCAGAGGTGTACCTGGGAGTGTCAGAGGTGTGCCAGGGAGTGTCAGAGAGTACCTGGGAGTGTCAGGGGTGTGCCTGGGAGGTGTCGGATGTGTACCTGGGGTATCAGATGTGTACCTGGGACTATCGGAGGTGTACCTGGGGGGTATCAGGAGGTGTGCCTGGGAGTATCAGAGGTGTATCTGGAGTGTCAGGGGTGTACGGGAGTGTCAGGGGTGTAACTGAGTGTGTCGGAGGTAACTGGGAGTGTCAGAGGTGGTAACTGGGAGTATCAGAGGTGGCCATGGGAGTGTCAGTGGTGTGACCAAGTGTCAGTGGTGTGACCAGGGTGTCAGAGGTGTACCTGGGAGTGTCAGAGGTGTTCCTGAGGTGTCAGGGTGTTCTGGAGTGTCAGAGTGTGCCTGGGAGTATCAGGGTGTGCCTGGGGTGTCAGTGGTATACCTGGGGTGTCAGGTGTGCCTGGAAGTGTCAGAGTGTATCTGGGAGTGTCGGACGTATACCTAAGTGTCAGAGATGTCCCAGGGAATGTCAGTGGGTACCTGGGATTGTCAGAGGTGCCTGGGAGTATCAGAGGTGTGCCTGGGAGTCAGAGGTGTACTGGGAGTGTCAGGGGTGTAACTGGGAGTGTCGGAGGTGTAACTGGGAATGTCAAGGTGTGCCAGGAGTCAGTGGGGTACCTGAGTCTCAAGGTGTGCAGGTATCAGAGGTGTACCTGGGATATCGGAGGTGTGCAGGATATCGGAGGTGTACCTGGGATTGTCAGAGGTGTACCTGGGAGTGTCGGAGGTACTGGGAGTGTCACAGGAATACCTGGGATTGTCAGAGGTGTACCTGGGAGCGTGAGAAGTGTACCCAGACTGTCGGAGGTGTGAACTGGGAGTATCAGAGGTGTACCTTTGAGTGTCTGGGGTGTACCTCAGAGTGTCAGAGGTGCACGAGAGTGTCAGAGGTGCACTGGGAAATCATAGGTGTATCTGGGAGTGTCAGGTGTGTACCTGGGAGTGTCAGGGGTGTAACTGTGAGTGTCGGAGGTAACTGGGAGTGTCGGAGGTGTCCTGAGTGTCAGAGGTGTACCCAGGCATCAGAGGTGTACCTGGAGGTCAGATGTACCTGGGGTGTACCTGGAGTGTCAGAGGTGTACCTGGGAGGTCTGGGGTGTACCTGGGAGGTCAGAGGTGTACCTGGGAGTGTCTGGGGTACCTGGGAGTGTCAGAGGTAACTGGGAGTGTCTGGGGTGTACCTGGGAGGTCAGAGGTGTACCTGAATGTCAGGGGTAACTAGGGAGGTCAGAGGTGTACCTGGGAGGTCATTGGTGCACGGGAGTGTGCAGAGGTGTACCTGGGAGTGTCAAAGCTGTACTGGGAGTGTCAGAGGAGTACCTGGGAGTGTCAGAGGAATACCTGGAGTGTCAAGGGTGTTACCTGGAGTGTCAGGTGTACCTGGGAGTGTCAGAGGTGTACCTGGGAGTGTGATAGGTGTACCTGGGAGTGTCTGAGGTCCTGGAATTGTCAGAGAAGAACCAGGGAGTGTAAGAGGTGTACCTGGGAGGCTGTCAGGTGTACCTGGGAGTGTCAAAGGTGAACCTGGAGGTGTCAGAGGTGTACCTGGGAGTATCAGAGGTTTACCTGGGAGTGTCAGGGGTGTACCTGGGTGTGTCAGGGGTAACTGGAGGCCGGAGGTGTAACTGGGAGGTGAAAGGTGTACCTGGGAGTGTCAGAGGTGTACCTGGAAGTGTCAAAGCTGTACCCGGGAGTGTCAGAGGAGTACCTGGAGTGTCAGAAGAGTACCTGTGAGAGTGGGGTGTACTGGGAGTGTCGGAGGTGTACCTGGAGGTTAATGAGGCCTGAGGCCAGAGGAGAACCAGGAGTTCAAGAGGTGTACCTGGGAGTATGAGAGGTGTACCTGGGAGTGTCAAAGGTGTACCTGGGTGTGTGAGAAGTGTACCTGGGAGTGTCAGAGGTGTACCTGGGAGTGTCGGAGGTGTACCTGGGAGTGTCGGAGGTGTGCCTGGGAGTGTCAGAGGTGCACTTGGGAGTGTCACAGGTGCACCTGGGAGTGTCTGAGGTGTTACTGGGAGTGTCTGAGCTTTACCTGGGAGTGTCTGAGATGTACCTGGCAGTGTCTGAGGTGTACCTGGCAGTATCAGCGGTGTACCTGGGAGTGTCAGCGGTGTACCTGGGAGTATCATTGGTGTACCTGGAAGTGTCAGGGGTGTACCTGGAAGTGTCAGAGGTGTATCTGGGAGTGCCAGAGGTGTACCTGGAAGTGTCAGAGGTGTACCTGGGAGTGTCAGAGGTGTACCTGGGAGTGTCAGAGGTGTACCTGGGAGTGTCAGAGGTGTACCTGGTAGTATCATTGCGTACCTGGGAGTGTCAGAGGTGTATTTGGAAGTGTCAGAGGTGTACCTGGGAGCATCAGAGGTGTACCTGGGAGTGTCAGAGGTGTACCAGGGACTGTCAGAGGAGTACCTGGGAGTATCGGAGGTGTACCTGGGAGTATCGGAGGTGTACCTGGGAGTGTCAGAGGTATACCTGGGAGTGTCAAAGGTGTACTAGGGAGTGTCAGAGGTGAACCAGTGAATGTCAGTGGAATACCTGGGAGTGTGACAGGTGTACCTGGGAGTGTGAGAGGTGTACCTGGGAGTGACAGAGGTGTACCTGGGAGTGTGAGAGGTGTACCTGGGAGTGTCAGAGGTGTACCTGGGAGTGTCAGAGGTGTACCTGGGAGTGTCAGAGGTGTACCTGGGAGTGTCAGAGGTGTACCTGGGAGTGTCAGAGGTGTACCTGGGAGAGTCATTGGTGTACCTGGGAGTGTCATTGGTGTACCTGGGAGTGTGAGAGGTGTACCTGGAAGTGTCAGGGGTGTACCTGGAAGTGTCAGGGGAGTACCTGGAAGTGTCAGAGGTGTACCTGGGAGTGCTTGAGGTGTACCTGGGATTGTCAGTGGTGTACCTGGGAGTGTCAGGGGTGTGCCTGGCAGTGTCAGAGGTGTACCTGGGAGTGTCTGAGTTGTACCTGGGAGTGGCAGGGGAGAACCAGGGAGCGTAATAGGTGTACCTGGGAGTGTCAGAGGTGTACCAAGGAGTGTCTGAGGTGAACCAGGGAGTGTCAGAGGTGAACCAGGGAGTGTCTGAAGTGTACCTGGGAGTATCGGAGTTGTACCTGGGAGTATCGGAGGTGTACCTGGGAGTGTCAGAGGTGTACCTGGTAGTATCCTTGGTGTACCTGGGAGTGTCAGAGGTGTATCTGGATGTGTTAGAGGTATACCTGGGAGTATCTGAGGTGTACTTGGGAGTGTCTGAGGTGTACCTGGGAGTACCGGAGGTGTACCTGGGAGTATCGGAGGTGTACCTGGGAGTGTCAGAGGTGTACCTGGTAGTATCATTGGTGTACCTGGGAGTGTCAGGGGTGTATCTGGAAGTGTCAGAGGAGGTGTGCCTGGGAGTATCAGAGGTGTGCCTGCAAGTGTCAGGGTGTACCAGGGAGTGTCAGAGGAGTACCTGGGAGTATCGGACGTGTGCCTGGGAGTATCGGAGGGTGTGCCTGGGAGTGTCCAGAGGTGTGCCTGGGAGTGTCAAAAGGTGTACCAGGGAGTGTCAGAGGTGAACCTGGGGGAGTGTCAGAGGTGTACCTGGGAGGTGTGATAGGTGTACCTGGGGAGTGTCAGAGGTGTGCCTGGGAGTGTCAGTGGTGTACCTGGGGTGTCAAGTATTCCTGAGAGGAGTCAGAGGTGTGCCTGGGAGTGTCAGAGGTGTGCCTGGGAGTGTTAGAGGTGCACTTGGGAGTGTCACAGGTGCACCTGGGAGTATCTGAGGTGTTACTGGGAGTGTCTGAGTTTTACCTGGGAGTGTCTGAGGTGTACCTGGCAGTGTCAGCGGTGTACCTGGGAGTGTCAGCGGTGTACCTGGGAGTATCATTGGTGTACCTGGAAGTGGCAAGGGTGTACCTGGAAGTATCAGAGGTGTACCTGAGTGTGTCATTGGAGTACCTGGGAGTGTCAGAGGTGTACCAGGGAGTGTCAGAGGTGTATCTGGAAGTGTCAGTGTAATACCTGGGAGTGTCAGAGGTGTACCTGGGAGTGTGATAGGTGTACCTGGGAGTGTCAGAGGTGTACCTGGGAGTGTCAGAAGTGTACCTGAGAGTGTCAGAGGTATTCCTGAGAGCGTCAGAGGTGTACCTGGGAGTGTCAGAGGTGTGCCTGGGAGTGTCAGAGGTGCACCTGGGAGTGTCTGAGGTGTACCTGGCAGTGTCAGCGGTGTACCTGGGAGTGTCAGCGGTGTACCTGGGAGTATCATTGGTGTACCTGGAAGTGGCAAGGGTGTACCTGGAAGTATCAGAGGTGTACCTGAGTGTGTCATTGGTGTGCAGGTGTCAGAGGTGTACCAGGGGATGTCAGTGGTGTACCTGGGAGTGTCATTGGTGTACCTGGGAGTGTCAGAGGTGTGCCTGGAAGTGTCAGGGGTGTGCCTGGGAGTGTCAGAGGTGTACCTGGGATTGTCTGAGGTGTACCTGTGAGTGTCAGGGGAGAACCAGGGAGTGTAAGACGTGTACCTGGGAGTGTCAGAGGTGTACCTGGGAGAATCGGAGATGTACCTGGGAGTGTCAAAGGTGTACCTGGGAGTGTCAGAGGGGTTCCAGGGAGTGTCAGAGGTGAACCAGCGAGTGTCAGATGTGAACCAGGGAGTGTCTGAGGTGTATCTGGAAGTATCGGAGGTGTACTTGGGAGTGTCAGAGGTTTACCTGGGAGTATCAGAGGTGTACCAGGGAGTATCAGTGGAGTACCTAGGTGTGTCAAAGGTGTACCTGGCAGTGTCAGAGGTGTACCTGGGGGTGTCAGAGGTGTACCTGGAGCGTGAAGGTACCTGGACTGTCGAGGTGTAATGGAAGTGTCAGAGGTGTACCTGGAGTGTCGGAGGTGTACCTGGAGAGTGTCAGAGGTACCTGGGAGAGTCAGAGGTGTACCTGGGAGTGTCAGATATGTACCTGGGAGTGTCTGGGGTGTACCTGGGAGTGTCTGAGGTGTACCTGGGAGTGTCAAAGGAATACTTGGGAGTGTCTGAGGTGTACCTGGGTGTCTGAGGGGTACCTTGGAGTGTCAGGGGAGAACCAGGGAGTGTAAGAGGTGTACCTGGGAGTGTCAGATGTGTACCTGGGAGTGTCGGAGGTGTACCTGGGAATGTCAGAGGTATACCTGGGAGTATCAGAGGTGTACCAGGGAGTGTCAGAGGTGAACCAGGGGGTGTCTGAGGTGTTCCTGGGAGTAACGGAGGTGTACCTGGGAGTATCGGAGGTGTACCTGGGAGTGTCAGAGGTGTACCTGGGAGTGTCAGAGGTGTACCAGGGAGTGTCAGTGGAGTACTTGGGAGTGTCAAAGGTGTACCTGGGAGTATCGGAGGTGTACCTGGGAGTGTCTGGGGTGTACCTGGGAGTGTCTGAGGTGTACCTGGGAGTGTCAAAGGAATACCTGGGAGTGTCAGAGGTGTACCTGGGAGTGTCTGGGGTGTACCTGGGGGTGTCAGAGGTGTACCTGGGAGTGTTTGAGGTGTACCTCGGAGTGTCAGAGGTGTACCTGGGAGTGTCAGCGGTGTACCTGGGAGTGTCAGGGGTGTACCTGGGAGTGTCAGAGGTGTACCTGGGAGTGTCAGAGGTGTCCCTGGGAATGTCAGAGGTGTACCTGGGAGTGTCTGAGGTGTACCTGGGAGTGTCTGGGGGGTACCTGGGAGTGTCAGGGGAGAACCAGGGAGTGTAAGAGGTGTACCTGGGAGTGTCAGATGTGTACCTGGGAGTGTCGGAGGTGTACCTGGGAATGTCAGAGGTGTACCTGTGAGTGTCAGAGGTGTACTAGGGAGTGTCAGATGAACCAGGGAGTGTCAGAGGTAAACCAGGGGGTGTCTGAGGTGTACCTGGGAGTATCGGAGGTGTACCTGGGAGTATCGGAGGTGTACCTGGGAGTGTCAGAGGTTTACCTGGGAGTGTCAGAGGTGTACCAGAAAGTGTCAGTGGAGTACCTGGGAGTGTCAAATGTGTACCTGGGAGTATCGGAGGTGTACCGGGGAATATCGGAGGTGTACCTGGGAGTGCCAGAGGTGTACTTGGGAGTGTCGGAGATGTACCTGGGAGTGTCTGAGATGTACCTGGGAGTGTCTGAGGTGTACCTGGGAGTGTCTGAGGTGTGCCTGGGAGTGTCAGAGGAGAACCAGGAGTGTAAGAGGTGTACCTGGGAGTGTCAGAGGTGTACCAGGGAGTGTCAGAGGTGTACTTGGGAGTGTCAGAGGTGTTCCAAGGAGTGTCGGAGGAGTACCTGGGAGTGTCAGAGGTGTACCTGGGACTATCGGAGGTGTACCTGGGGTTATCGGTGGTGTACCTGGGAGTGTCATATGTGTACCTGGGAATATCAGAGGTGTACCAGGGAGTGTTAGAGGTGTACCTGGGAGTGTCAGAGGTGAACCAGGGAGTGTCGGAGGAGTACCTGGGAGTGTCAGAGGTGTACCTGGGACTATCGGAGGTGTACCTGGGGTTATCGGTGGTGTACCTGGGAGTGTCAGAGGTGTACCTGGGAGTGTCGGAGGACTTCCTGAGAGTGTCAGAGGTGTACCTGGGAGTGTCGGAGGTGTTCCTGATAGTGTCAGCGGTGTACCTGGGAGTGTCAGAGGTGTACCTGGGAGTGTCAGCGGTGTACGTGGGAGTGTCTGAGGTGTACCTAGGAGTGTCAGAGGAGTGCCTGGGAGTGTCAGAGGTGCACTTGGGAGTGTCACAGGTGCACCTGGGAGTGTTTGAGGTGTACCTGGTAGTGTCTGAGCTGTACCTGGGAGTGTCTGAGGTGTACCTGGCAGTGTCATTGATGTACCTGGGAGTGTCAGAGGTGTACCTGGGAGTGTCAGAGGTGTACCAGGGAGTGTCAGTGGAGTACTTGGGAGTGTCAAAGGTGTACCTGGGAGTATCGGAAGTGTACCTGGGAATATCAGAGGTGTACCTGGGAGTGCCAGAGGTGTACCTGGGAGTGTCAGAGGTGTACCTGGGAGTGCCAGAGGTGTACCTGGGAGTGTGTGAGAAGGTACCTGGGAGTGTCGGAGGTTTCATTCTGGGAGTGCCTGGACGTGGCACCTGGGAGAGCCAGAGGTGTACCTTGGGAGTGTCAGTGTGTACCTAGGAGTGTCTGAGGTGTACCTGGGAGTGTCAGAGGTGTGTTTGGGAGTGTCAGAGGTGTGCCTGGGAGTGTCAGAGGTGCACTTGGGAGTGTCACAGGTGCACCTGGCAGTGTCTGAGGTGTACCTGGCAGTGTCAGAGGTGTACCTGAGAGTGTCAGTAGAGTACCTGAGAGCGTCAAAGGAGTACCTGGAAGTGTCAGAGGTGTAACTGGTAGTGTCAGTGGTGTACCTGGGAGTGTCAGAGGTGTACCTGGGAGTGTCATTGATGTACCTGGGAGTGTCAGAGGTGTATCTGGGAGAGTCTGGGGTGTATCTGGGAGTGTCAGAGGAGTACCTGGGAGTATCAGAGGTGTACCTGGGAGTGTCTGGGGTGTACCTGGGAGTGTCAAAGGTGTACCTAGGAGTGTCTGAGGTGTACCTGGGAGTGTCTGAGATGTACCTGGGAGTGTCAGAGGAGTACCAGGGTGTGTCAGAGGTGTACCTGGGAGTGTCTGAGGTGTACTTGGGAGTGTCAGAGGTGTACCTGGGAGTGTCACAGGTGTACCTGGGAGTGTCAGAGGTGTACCTAGGAGTGTCTGAGGTGTACCTGAGAGTGTCTGAGGTGTACCTGGTAGTGTCAGAGGAGCACCTGGGAGTGTCTGAGGTACCTGGGAGGTCAGAAGTGGACTCTGGGAGTGTCAGAGGTATACCTGGGCGTCAGTGGTGTACCTGAGTGTCTATGCACCTGGGAGTGTCTGAGGTGTACCTGAGTGTCAGGAGGAGTACCAGGGAGGTTGGGGAGGAGTACCACTGAGCGTCAGAGGAGTACCTGGGAGGCTGGGGAGGTGTACCTGGGAGGCCGAGGTGTACCTGGAGTGTCTGAGGTGTACCGCAGTGTCGGGGAGGTACCTGGGAGTGTCAGTGGTGTACCTGGTAGTGTCTGAGGTGTACCTGGGAGAGTCGGAGGTGTACCAGGGAGTGTCACAGGTGTACCTGGGAGTATCAGAGGTGTACCTGGGGGTGTCAGAGGTGTACCTGGGGGTGTCAAAGGTGTACCTGGGGGTGTCAGAGGTGTACCTGGGAGTGTCAGAGGTGTACCTGGGAGTAACGGATGTGTACCTGGGAGTGTCACAGGTGTACCAGGGAATGTCAGAAGGAGTACCTGGGAGTGTCAGGGGTGTACCTGGGAGTGACAGCGGTGTACCTGGGAGTGTCAGAGGTGTACCTGGGAGTGTCTGTGGTGTACCTCGGAGTGTCTGAGGTTTACCTGGGAGTGTCTGGGGTGTACCTGGGAGTGTCACAGGAGTACTAGTGAGTGTCAGAGGTGTACCTATGAGTGTCTGAGGTGTACCTGGGAGTGTCAGAGGTGTACCTGGGAGTGTCTGATGTGTACCTGGGAGTGTAGGAGGAGTACCATGGAGTGTCAAACGAGTGCCACGGAGTGTCAAAGGAGTTCCAGGGAGTGTCAGAGGTGTACCTATGAGTGTCTGAGGTGTACGTCGAAGTGTCAGAGGTGTACCGATTGGTGTCTGCGGTGTACATGGGAGTGTCAGAGGTGTACCTGGGAGTGTCAGATCTGTACCTGGGAGTGTCAGAGGTGTACCTAGGAGTGTCAGAGGTGTAACTATGGAGCATTCTCACGGGAGAAAGGGTGTCTGTACCAGGAAGGGCTTAAGGTGTGTCTCGAGTTCTAGCCGAGTATAGTTTTTGCTATTAAGTGTGACGAAGCCTCAGCCTGGGTCCACGTTACAAAGTGCTGTCCCCACGTAACAGTAAATGGATGGTAGACTGTAGAAGTGTAGTGACCCTGAATTTCTCAACGACGACTTAGTGAAGTGCCCATTTCTAGTGTGAGGTTAGTTATGCGAGAATACTATAAGCTCATTTGGCAATTGTGTAATGCCCTATTAATCCCCTGTTGAACTAGTAAAATAGCTTTACACTTCTGGTTTATTTGTACTGTGCCTGGTTAATATAGTGTTGACATCACACCGAGACACGCATACATTTCTTCTTTAATACTTACTACTATAAACTCCTTAACTACCTCTTTTTCATGTGAGATTTTGTCTCATTATAGGTACCTGGGAGTTTAGGGGCGTAATGGAGTGTCAGGGGTGTACTTTGGAGTGTCAGAGGTGTGCCTGGGAGTGTCTGGAGGTGTGCAGGGTGGTGGGGTGTGCCTGGGGTGTGGGGTGTGCCTGGGGTGTCAGGTGTGCCAGGGGTGTCAGGGGTGTGCCTGGGGTGTCCGGGGTGCCAGGGGTGTGGGGAACCTGGGGTGTGGTGGTGTGCCTGGGAGTGTCGGATGTGTGCGTGGGAGTATCAGAGGTGTACCTGGGACTATCGGAGGTGTACCTGGGGGTATTGGAGGTACACTGTGAGCAAGTCAGAATTGTACCTGGGACTATCAGAGGTGTACCTGGTGTGTCGGATGTGTGCTAGTGTCAGAGGTGCCTGGGAGTGTCAGAGGTGTACCTCAGATTATCAGTGTATCTGGGAGTGTCAGGTACCTGGGAGGTTGGGGTGTAACTGAGAGTGTCGGAGGAGTACTGGGAGTGTGGAGGTGTAACTGGGAGTATCAGAGGTGTACCTGGAGGTCAGTGGTGTGCCTGGGAGTGTCAGGAGGTGTACCTGGGAGTCAGGTGGTGTGCCTGGGAGTGTCAGAGGTGTGCCTGGGATGTCAGAGGTGTTCCTGAGGTTCACAGGTGTTCCTGAGTGTCAGAGGTGTGCCTGGGAGTATCAGAGGTGCCTGGGAGTGTCAGTGGTGTACCTGGGGAGTCAGAGGTGTAGGAGTGTCAGAAGTGTACCTGGGAATATCATAGGTGTATCTGGGAGTGTCAGGGGTGTGCCTGGGAGTGTCAGGGGTGAGCTGAGAATGTCAGGGGTGTTCCTGTGGAGTGTCAGAGGTATGCCTGGGAGTGTCAGGGGTGTGTCTGGGGTGTCAGAGGTGTGCCTGGGGTGTCGGAGGTGTTCCTGGGGTGTCAGAGGTGTGCTGGGGTGTCAGAGGTGTGCCTGGGGTGTCAGAGGTTCCTGGGAGTGTCTGGGGTGGCCTGGGGTGTCTGAGGTGTGCCTGGGAGTGTCTGGGGTGTGCCTGGGAGTGTCAGGAGGTATCTGGGAGTGTCTGGGGTGTGCCTGGGAGTGTCAGGGGTGCAGGAGGGTGGGTTGGGTGCCTGGGAGTGTCAGAGAATATGGGGACTGTAACAGGAGTACCTGGGGTGTGGTGTGCCTGGGAGTGTGAGGTGTGCCTGGGGTGTTTGAGGTGTCTCGGGGGTGTGTGGTTACCTGGGAGGTGGTGGTGCTGGGAGTGTCTGAGGTGTGCCTGGGGTTGTCAGGAGATGTGCCTGGGAATGTCAGGGGTGTGCCTGGGAGTGTTGGGGTTGTACTTGGGTGTGGGGTATGCCTGGGGTGTCGGGTGTGCCACGGGTGTCAGAGGACCTGGAGTGTCAGGGTGTGCACCTGGGAGGTCAGAGTGTGCCTGGAGTGTCAGGTGCCTGGGAATGTCAGGGGTGTGCCTGGGGTGTCTGGGGTGTGCCTGGGGTGTCAGGGGTGTGCCTGGGAGTGTCAGAGGTGTGCCTGGGGTGTCAGAGGTGTGCATGGGAGTGTTGGGGTGTGCCTGGGAGTGTCAGGTACCTGGGGTGTCAGAGGGTACCTGGGAGTGTCAGAGGTGTGCCAGGAGTGTCAGAGGGTACCTGGGGTGTGCTGTCGGTAGGGGAGTGTCAGAGGAGTGCCTGGGAGTGTGCGGTGTACCTGGGAGTGTCGGATGTGTGCATGGGGAGTGTCAGAGGTGTGCCTGGGACTATCGGAGGTGTACCTGGGGTATCGGAGGTACCTGGGAGTGTCAGAATTGTACCTGGGACTGTCAGAGGTGTACCTGGTGGGTATCGGATGTGTACCTGGGAGTGTCAGAGGTGTACGGGAGTGTCAGAGGTGTACCGAGTGTCAGAGGTGTCTGGGAGTGTCAGGGGTGTGCCTGGGGTGTCAGGGGTGTAACTGAGAGTGTCGGAGGAGTAACAGGGAGTGTCAGGAGGTGTAACTGGGGATTATCAGAGGTGTGCCTGGGAGTGTCAGTGGTGTGCCTGGGGTGTCAGAGGTGTACCTGGGGTTTCAGTGGTGTGCCTGGAGCAGGTCAGAGGTGTGCCTGGGAGTGTCAGAGGTGTTCCACAGAGTTTCACAGGTGTTCCTGGGAGTGTCAGAGGTGTGCCTGGGAGTATCAGAGGTGTACCTGGGAGTCAGTGGTGTACCTGGGTGTCTCAGAGGTGTGGTTGGGAGTGTCAGAAGTGTACCTGGGAATATCATAGGTGTATCTGGGAGTGTCAGGGGTGTACCTGGGAGTGTCAGGGTGTAACTGGGAGGTCGGAGGTGTAACTGGAGTGTCAGAGGTATACATGGGAGTATCAGAGGTGTATCTGGGAGTGTCAGGGGTGTGCCTGGGAGGTCAGAGGTGTCCTGAGGTCAGAGGTGCATACTTGTGAGGTCAGGAGTTTTTACCTGGGAGTGTCGGAGGTGTACCTGGGAGTGTCTGGGTGTGCCTGGGAGGTCAGAGGTGTAACTGGGAGTGTCTGGGGTGTGCTGGGGTGTCAGGAGGTGTGCCAGGAGGTCAGTGAGCATGGGAGTGTCAGAGAGAATACCAGGGCTGTAACAGGATACCTGGGGAGTGACAGAAGTGTGCCTGGGGAGTGTGGGGGTGTACTGGGGAGTGTCAGAGGTGTGCCTGGGGTGTGGGGTGTGCCTGGGGTGTGAGGTGTGCCTGGGGTGTCTGTGGTGTGCTGGGGTGTCAGAGATGTGCCTGCAGAATGTCAGAGTTTGCAAGTGGGGTTGGTGGCCTGGGGTGTCACAGGTTGTCGGAGGTGTGCAGGTGTCAGGACCTGGGGTGTCAAGGTGTGCAGGTGTCAGAGTGTGCCTAAGGTGTCAGGGGGTGTAGCAGAGATGTCGGGGTTGTCTAGGTGTCACCAGGGGTGTGCAGAGTGTCAGGGGGTGTGCATGGGGAGTGTCAGGGTGTACCTGAGTGTCAGAGGTGTGCATGGGGGTGTTGGGGTGTGCCTGGGGTGTCAGAGGGTGCCTGGGGTGTCAGAGGGTACCTGGGGTGTCAGAGGTGTGCCTGGGAGTGTCAGGGGTGTGCCTGGGGTGTCCGGGGTGTGCCAGGGGTGTCAGAGTTGCCAGTGTCAGTGGTGTGCAGTTATCGGATGTGTACGTGCAGTATAGAGTGTACTGGGACTATCAGGTGTGCAAGGTATCGGAGGTGTACCTGGGAGTGTCAGAATTGTTCCTGGGACTATCAGAGGTGTGCCTGTATTGGGTATCGGATGTGTGCCTGGGGAGTGTCAGAGGTGTACCTGGGGTGTCAGAGGTGTGCCTGGGGTATCAGTGTATCTGGGAGTGTCAGGGGTGTACCTGGGGAGTGTCAGAGGGTGTAGCTGAGAGTGTCGGAGGTGCCTGGGAGTGTCAGAGGTGTAACTGGGGTGTCAGGAGTGTGCCTGGGAGTGTCAGTGGTGTGCCTGGGGAGTGTCAGAGGTGTGAAGTGTCAGTGGTGTGCCTGGGAGTGTCAGGGTGTGGGGTGTCAGGGGTGTTCTGGGAGTTTCTGAGGTGTTCCTGAGAGTGTCAGAGGTGTGCCTGGGGAGTATCAGAGGTGTACCTGGGAGTGTCAGTGGTGTGCCTGGGAGTGTCAGAGGTGTGCTTGGGGAGTGTCAGAGGTGTGCACCAGGATATCATAGGTGTATCTGGGAGTGTCAGGGTGTACCTGGGGAGTGTCAGGGGTGTACTGGGAGTGTGGAGGTGTGCCTGGGGAGTGTCAGAGGTGTCCTGGGAGTATCAGAGGTGTATCTGGGAGTGTCAGAGGTGTGCCTGGAGTGTCGAGGTGTTCCTGGTGTCAGAGGTGTGCCTGGGGTGTCAGGGGTGTGCCTGGTGTCAGAGGTGTGCAGGGTGTCTGGGGTGGTGGCGTTGTCAGGAGGTGCAGAGGTGTGCAGGTGTGCAGGTGTGGAGGTGTGAGCTGGGGTGTCTGGTGTGCAGGGTGTCGGAGGTGTGCCAGGGGGTGTCAGTGGGTGCCTGGGGTGTGGAGAATGCCAGGGACTGTGGCTGGGAGTGCCTGGGGTGTGCAGAGGTGTGCCTGGGGAGTGTGGGGTGGCACAGGGGAGTGTCTGGGGTGCCTGGAGTGTCAGAGGTGTGTACCTGGGGTGTCAGAGGTGTGCCTGGGGAGTGTCTGAGGTGTGCCTGGGGGTGTCAGAGATGTGCCTGGGTATATCAAGGAGTGTGCCTGGGGTGTCAGAGTTGTACCTGGGAGTGTCAGGGTGTGCCTAGGAGTGTCGGAGGTGTACCAGGTGTCAGAGGGGACCTGGGGTGTGTCAGAGGTGTGCCTTGGAGTGTCAGAGTGTGCCTGGAGTGTCAGGGTGTGCCTGGGGAATGTCAGGTGTGCCTGGGGAGTGTCAGGGGTGTGCCTGGGGAGTGTCAGGGGTGTGCCTGGGGTGTCAGGGGTGTGCCTGGGGTGTCAGGGGTGTACATGGGGTGTCGGGGTGTGCCTGGGGTGTCAGAGGTGTGCCTGGGAGTGTCAGAGGGTGCCTGGGGTGTCAGGGTGTGCAGGGGTGTCAGAGTTGTGCCTGGGGTGTCATTGTGGTGTACCTGGGAGTGTCAAAGGTGTACTGGAGGTGTCAGAGGTGTGCCTGGGATGTCAGGTGGCCTGGGAGTGTCAGGGAGTGTAGCAAGTGTTGTCAGGAGGTGGCAAGCAGAGTGTCGGAGGTGTGGCACAGAGTGTCGGAGGTGTGTGCAAGGTGTCAGAGTGTGCCTGGGGTGTCAGGTGTGCCAGGGGTGTCAGAGGTGCCTGGGGTGTCAGGGGGTGCCTGGGATGTCAGGGTGTGCCTGGGGGTCAGGGGTGTGCCTGGGAGTGTCAGGGGTGTGCCTGGGAGTGTCGGAGTGTGCCTGGGGAATTGTGGGGGTGTGCCTGGGGGTGTCAGGGGTGCCAGGAGTGTAAGGGGGTGTGCCTGGGAGTGTCAGAGGTGTGGCTGGGGAGTGTGGGGTGTACCTGAGTGTCAGGAGAATTGTACCAAGTGTCAGAGGTGTACCAGGGAGTGTCAAGAGTACCTGGGAGTGTCAGAGGTGTATCTGGAGTGTCGGATGTGTACTGGGAGTGTCAAGTGTGCGTGGGGACTATCAGGAGGTGTGCCAGAATTATCAGGTGTACACAAGTGTCAGAAGTGTGCCTGGGAGTGTCAGGGGTGTGCCTGGGGGTGTCGGAGGTGTGCCTGGGGAGTGTCAGAGGTGTGCCTGGGGAGTATCAGAGGTGTATCTGGGAGTGTCAGGTGTGCATGGGAGTGTTGGGGTGTGCCTGGGGTGTCAGAGGGTGCCTGGGGTGTCAGAGGTACCTGGGAGTGTCAGAGGTGTGCCAGGGGTGTCAGGGGTGTGCCTGGGGAGTGTGTTGGTGTGCCTGGGGTGTCAGAGCGTGAACCTGGAGTGTCAGAGGTGTGCCTGGGGTATCAAGGTGTGCCTGGGAGTGTCCAGGGGTGTAACTGGGAGTGTCGGATGTGACAGGGAGTGTCGGAGGTGTGAGCTGGGAGTGTCAGAGGTGTGCCTGGGGTGTCAGAGGGTGTGCCCAGGTGTCAAGGAGCAGCCGGGGTGTCAGAGGGTGCCTGGGTGTCAGGAGGGTGCCTGGGGTGTCAGGGGTGTGCCTGGGTGTCAGGGTGTGCCTGGGGAGTGTCAGAGGTGTGCCTGGGGAGTGTCAGGGGTGTGCCTGGGGTGTCTGAGGTGTGCCTGGGGAGTGTCAGAG
>NW_024747913.1:0-14836 GCF_018991925.1 Homarus americanus | reverse complement strand
CCTTCCCTCCCTCCCTCCCTCCCTCACGACAATGTTATCTACTACTACAATACTGCCACGACACCTTCCCTCCTTCCCTCCCTCCCTCCCTCCATCACGACAATGTTATCTACTACTACAATACTGCCACGACACCTTCCCTCCCTCCCTCCCTCCATCATGACAATGTTATCTACTAATACAATACTGCCACGACACCTTCCCTCCTTCCCTCCCTCAGGGCCTGACGCGGCAACAAATCAAGCAGCTTGTCTTAACAGCCACTCAGGGAACATACTGTACACTACTCAAGGCTGTCACCCCGACCTGGTGCCAAATATCAACTTTAGGAAGACACATTTGATATATGAAAATAAAGTTTACAGCGTTGTCTCCATATTAATATTAATTTCAGTTCAACTATTAAAGTCTATACTGATGATCTGTCTCTTTGTCTATCACTCAGGTAAATACCTTTTGCTGTGTTTAAAGTCATTATTCAATGTAACTCGGCAAGTTTGACAGTACAGGAGATACTACACGAGCCGTCCCAACAGTTTAAGTTTGGTGACGTTTTCTGACAGTCCTGTAGCGAGTAGTGACACAATCCATACATCTGGACTCAAGTAAGACGGGACGTGGACACTAATAGAGGGAGTTACTGATGTTGACTTGTTAGGAGGTCCGTGTGTCCCTTGTACCTGCAGGTCATATACTGTACTTGGAGGGAAGTACAAGATGGGAGAATGTGTGTGTGTGTGTGTGTGTGTGTGTGTGTGTGTGTGTGTGTGTGTGTGTGTGTGTTAAAAGTGTATCTTGAGCAGCACTTGTAAGATCAGTATAAGGCTGCCTCACATTCCATCATAAACAGTATAATACCCAGATAATTCTTGGGCACAATAAGCTTTATGTGACTTTAAAGTTTGTGGTAAATTTTCCCCTGATCTCAAAATTCGTCCACGAAATACTAAGAATGGCTGAGAATTCCTTGGTAATGGAGCCATAAATCTAGTGAGGAGATTTGCTACACACACACACACACACACACACACACACACACACACACACACAGCTGACTGGAAGACCTCTTATGTATCACCACTGCCCAAGTCAACCAGCCCACAATCCTTAAATCAGCTACGACCTATTGCAATCACCCCAATACCCAGCCTAATCTGTGAAAGTTTTGTGTTCGACTGGGCTTATGCTGATATTGCAGGAGTCGTAGACCCTCAGCAATTTGGCAACATGAAAACTTCCTCCACCACTCACTGTCTTGTCAGCTTTCTCGATTACATATACCGCCATCTCGAGAAACGAAAAACGTCTGTAGCTGTCGCCTTCATTGATTTCACTAAAGCATTCGACCTGGTCGACCACAATATAATCATCAACAAAGCTATTGACCTCGGGCTTCGGAGAAGTCTTATACCATGGCTTACAGACTTCCTCAGTGACCGACGCCAAGCTGTACGCTTCCGAGGGGCTGTCTCCACCTTTCAGTCACTCACCTGTGGCGTCCCCCAAGGCACCAAGATGGGACCACTCTGCTTCCTTATGCTCATCAATGATGCCCTAAGAGAAACCCCCTGCTCGCTGGAAATATGTCGACGACTCCACCATTGGGATCAGCGTCAACAATTCTGCTCCCAACTATACCGCCCTTCAGGATTTATTGAACAGTCTCCAAAACTGGGCCACCAACAACCATGTCACCATCAACCATACCAAGACCATGGTTATGCACATCAACCTCTCCTCCGACATTGTCCCACCTCCTTCCATTACTTTAGGTCCGAACACACTCCAGGTTGTAGATTCCACGAAGCTCCTCGGCGTCACCATAGACAACAAACTAAATTGGAAACTACACATCAGTGAAGTTGTCAAATCCTCCAGTTTCCGTCTCCGCCTCCTCCGCCGACTCAAGTCCCTCGGAGTTCCTGCACTCGAGCTCCTCAGTGTTTACACAACATTCATACTTCCCAAGCTCACCTATGCCTCCCCCACCTGGTCTTCCTCCCTAAATGCCACACAATGTAAACACCTAGAAAAAGTGCAAAAGAGGGCATGCAAGATTATTCTCTCTCCTTCCTACTCCACATATCAAGAAGCGCTCAACACACTGACCCTTTCGACTCTCACTGACCATCACCACGACCTCATCTGCAAATTTGGTAAGAAGCTTCTACACCATCCTCGACACCGGCTCCTACTACCACCTGAGATCCCCAGCCCGAGAATTGCTGTTCGACACCACAACCGCATCCAGCCCATACGTGCACTAACTGACCGCTATAAGAACAGCCCAGTCCCAACCATTGTAAAAATTAACAATAACTTGTAATAAACCAGTGTATTCACTCCCAGTAAATACTACTTCTTGCACTGTCACTATGTTGAAATGCACTGTAGTTTGAGCTTTTTCCCATCTAGTTATTATATATCTTATTTGTATCACTTATGTTACTTGTATATTATTTGTAATTCGAAACCCATTCCCCAAATATGTATATATATTTTAGCCTTCACAACTTAAGCTCTTTCAATAAACCACTAATTATTATTATTATTATTATTATTATTATTATTATTACACACACACACACACACACACACACACACACACACACACACACACACACACACACACACACACACACACACACACACACACACACACAAGCCATATATCAACACTCCACAACACCCGTGACTCACCGCCCCGGCTTATGGACACAGCGCAGGTAACAGTAAACAAAGTTATGAGTTAAAGATGATATTTAAGACAAAACTGCGTCAAGAATCTAATACATACATTAATAAATATATCACACCATATTACCACAAGTATATAGTATATCCTTCCCTAATATATCTTATATAAAAGTGATGTACTATTATAACGAATTAATGTAATATAGATAAATCCAAGAAACAGGAAGAGGATGAGAAGGAGAAGAAACAAGAAAAGGAGGAGAAACAATAAGAAGGGGAGGAGGAGGAGGAGGAACAAAAAGAGGGGGGTAGGAGGAGGAGAAAGAGGAACATCACGGGCACCAGGCTGAGTGAATGACAACAGAACCAATATTTGACCTCCGTTGTGCAAAACATAAAATAAATATACTGTCAGCCACACCGTTAACTTTACCCTGTGTTGTGACCCAGAAATACTCGCCTGACTTACTGAGGCAAATGTGTGTAGGAACCCTGACTCTATCTACACAAACATTGTCATAAAATAATACGTCTTATCTATATATATATACATCCAATAGAAAAAAAATTACCTTGACAATGAGTTAAAAGGAGATGAATTATATCTGTCAAGGTGTTGGGTATGATAATTCTACCTGACGGACACACTAATGCTTGTTTATTGTCACAACATAATCACTGTCGCTCGGGTGATGGTTAATAGAGACTGAGATGTGTGTGTGTGTGTGTGTGAAGCAGGCGAAGGATTTATTCCGTGGCTTGAGGTGAGCGTGTCAGGTAAATTAATACTAATATGTAGTCTCTCTCTCTCTCTCTCTCTCTCTCTCTCTCTCTCTCAAACACAGGCAGAGAGAACAGTGTCTAGCGTAATCCATACCCTATTGTACACACACTCCTACGATCACTATCATCACCACTATCACAACAACCACCTACACCCACCATTACCAAAACCATCACAACCAACTTCGTTTCGTCATTACCACCACAATTACCGCAACCATAACACCACGGCCATCACCATCATCCTCCATCACCATCACCCATCACCACCACTACCCAAAACATTACCACCACCAGTACCACCACCACCACCACCACCACTACCACAGGTAAACGTGATCTAAAGCTCTTTCTCCTCCCAAACATTTTCCAGAATACAGCCGCGATACACCCCTCCATTATGCGCTCCTCCGCCATCACAAGGGGAAACCACTGCCTAATATGACTTGGAAAGCAGGAAGCACCGCGATGGATTTTCACTTTCTGGATTGGCTGATGGGAGAGGAGAATTCTCTCTCTCTTTCTCTCTCTCTCTCTCTCTCTCTCTCTCTCTCTCTCTCTCTCTCTCTCTCTCTCTCTCTCTCTCTTTCTTTCTTTCTCTCTCTTTCTTTCTTTCTCTCTCTCTCTCTCTCTCAGAAATGGTAAGAGAAATAAACACCATCTAATATAAAGAGCAAAATGTGTGTTTGTGTTTATATTTGTTTCACCTTTTTAATATAGCTAAAATTTGGTCTGGCTGTTCAACTGTTAGAAGGATTTTTATTGGATTTCATCTTTAAATTGGGGATTTATGAGGCTGTAGTAGAGAGAGAGAGAGAGAGAGAGAGAGAGAGAGAGAGAGAGAGAGAGAGAGAGAGAGAGAGAGAAACACCTATGCCTCTGACCTTTTGTTAACCATTACTAACTACCTAACTCACATCCGTCACCGCTCATCCATCGTCACTCACCCACCTTCCTACACCACCTACTGAGCCTCTCATCCACTCTCCATTATCTGTCCCTCCTCTCTACCCACCTCACCCCTCATCCTCACCCCCTTAGAGACTATCTTACCCTGAGATATATCGTGGTTGTTCCTCTTAATTGAAGCACCATCACTCAGGGCCTCATTGTAAACATCGCCACCTTCTTGTTGCTCCACCACGACTTGGCTACTGACACTTACGTCATTACCTAAAGATATGTACTAGAATTTAGAACCTGGATCAGTACCTTAAAACATGTACTAGAACTTAGGTCTTGGGCCAGTACTAGGACTTAGAACTGACGACATGTAATGGAACTTAAGCCAGTAACATTAAACCAGACCCCTGGCAATGAACTCCCTCAGGCATAGCCACCACTCTCAATTCACTCCCGACTAGTTCAGTCCACCCCAGCCCGTCCCAGCCCACCCGAACCTCTCCCAGCCAGCCTACTCTAGCTCTTCCCAGTCCACCTCAGTCTCTCCCAGCCCACCCGTGTCCTCCAGCCCACCCTAGTCTCTCCCAGCCCACCCTAACCCACTGCATGCCACCACAGACTCTCATCCCTGCAAGCCTCAAACAGCCCAGATGTCATCCGGCTTTTATGCCCACCCCCCCTCCACCCCCCCCTCCCCCCACCCCCACCACAAAAAAACAGAAATATTTATAGATAAGTATCTTGCCGTGATCCTCAAATGGGGTCCTCAACTGGGAGCGACCTCAGGCGGGAGGACCCTCAAGAGGGAGGGTCGTCAGTTGGGAGGGCCATCAGCTGGGAAGGTCGTCAGCTGGGAGGGTCGTCAGCTGAGAGGGTCGTTAGTTGGGAGGTTCGTCAGCTGAGAGGGTTATCAGTTGGGAGGGTCGGCAACTGGGAGGGTCGTCAGCTGGGAGGGTCGTCAGCTGAGAGGGTCGTCAGTTGGGAAGGTCGTCAGCTGGGAGGGTTGTCAGCTGGGAGGGTCGTCAGCTGAGAGGGTCGTTAGTTGGGGAGGTTCGTCAGCTGAGAGGGTTATCAGTTGGGAGGGTCGGCAACTGGGAGGGTCGTCAGCTGGGAGGGTCGTCAGCTGAGAGGGTCGTCAGTTGGGAAGGTCGTCAGCTGGGAGGGTTGTCAGCTGGGAGGGTCGTCAGCTGAGAGGGTCGTTAGTTGGGAGGGTCATCAACTGGGAGGGACGTCAGCTGAGAGGGTCGTCAGTTGGGAGAGTCGTCAGCTGAGAGGGTCATCAGTTGGGAGAGTCGTCAGCAGAGAGGGTCATCAACTGGGAGGGTCATCAACTGGGAAGGTCGGCAACTGGGAGAGTCGTCAGTTGAGAAAGTCGTTAGTTGAGAGGTTCGTCAGCTGAGAGGGTCGTCAGTTGGGAAAGTCGTAAGCTGAGAGGGTCGTCAGCTGAGAGGGTCGTTAGCTGAGAGGGTCGACAGTTGGGAGGGTCGTCAGCTGAGGAGGGGCCGTTAGCCGAGGGCTGACGGTTGAGGGCCGACAGGCCAGAGGGGTCGTCAGTTGGAGGGTCGTGTCAGTTGGGAGGGCCGTCAACTGGGAGTGGCCGTCAACTGGGAGGGTCGAGGCTGGGAGGAACAACAACTGGGGAGCAAGTTACTTCAGCTGGGAGTGGCCGTCAGCTGAGAGGGTCGTGGTTGCTGGGAGTGGGTCAAGTCAGCTGGAGAGGTCGTCAGTTGAGAGGGTCGTCAGTTGGGAGGGTCGTTAACTGGGAGTGGGTCGATAACTGGGAGAGCCGACAGCTGGGAGGGTCGTCAACTGGGAGCATCGTCAATTGTGAGGGTCGTCAGCTGAGAGGGTCGTCAGCTGGGAGGGTCGTCAGATAGGTAGAGTGGTTCTCGTAACAGCCAGATCAAACAGTGGCTTTAGGAGAGTCCTGAGGGAGAGCAAGAGCGGGGGAGGGGAGGAGAGGGGAGGAGAGTGCCAGTAAGAGAGAGGGAGAGGCGACGAGAGTGCCAAAGAGTAAGGGAGAGAAGGGAAAGAGAGTGCCAGTAAGAGAGAGGGAGAGGAGGCGACGAGAGCTCATTACCTCACCTGCCCAGACTGTCTCGTGAATCTGTGTTAATAGAGGCGGTAACTCGCATAGGTGAACGAGGTGGTCTGCGGGGGACGGACACAGGAGCACCAGCGCCACAGTCGGCCGTCACACAAACTAATCACTCCCTCTGATGGGCTCTTGATACTCTCTGCTATGCTCGCTTATCTGTCTCTGAGGGTATGCTAATATGCTCTGGTATGTTCCCGTCTATTTAAGATATGCTCCCATCTATCTTAAAGAGCTTATGCTAGGTTGGTCTGATATGCTCCTCAAAGACTATGCTGATATACTCTTGTCATCTTATATGCCATTATGTTCATATCTCTCTAAAGGATATACTAATATGTTCTGATATGTTGGTATGGTTCTATGTCTCTCAGAGGGTGTGCTGATGTACTATAATAGCATATGGGGTATGCTGATATACTGGGTTATGTAGCTAGGCTCATATCTCTCTTACAGGGTATGCTAATATACCCTGATATGCTCGCATCTATCTCTGAGCGTATACTGGTTGACTCTAATGACATAAGAGATATGCTGGTATGCTTTTAAGGGAATATGTTAACATACTCTAATAATAATTTGAAATGAGGTTAGTTATACTTTAGATTCAGGGGATATACTGATATGATATAAATTAACCTAGAAGTATACTGATATGTTCTCAAGGCATTCAGGGGATCTGTTAGTATGCTTCGACATACTTTCGGAACAAGGTAAACTGGACCTTCAGAAGATAGGGTGATATGCTGACATATTCTGATGGATCTAAGAGAGAGTGGAAGACTATGAGAGCTAGTTAATATACTCAGGTATGTTGATATCCCTTCATGGCACTTGGGAGATATGGTAATATACTCCGATGTGTCTCTTTGGATATACTGATATGCCACTAATGGGTCCCCAGAAAGCAGGAGACAAGTTGATCTGCTTCGAGGACACTAATCTGTATAATGATTTTTTCCCTGACTGTTAAGAAGTATACTGGTATATTTCAAATGTTGCTTAGTATTATAGTATACTTTGGGCTGTTCTGAACATATTTCACAGCTAATTTTCAGAAATATATGCTGCTGTCACTGGCTTGTTTATTCCGGAGACATTGATTATACTTTGAGTATGTTGATATGCTTTGTTACCAGTCAAGGAATATGCTGATATGTTCTGACACTTCTCAGTGATTACCCTGATATACTTAGATACCTGACAGTATTTATTGGAGTATAGTGTCGTATACTCTGATGTCATTCTAGTGATATGTTGATGAGCTGACATACCGCTTTATGTAACTGTGATATATTGAATCATATACATCCATTCCTCACGCTTAATATATATGATATTCTAAACAATGCTGATATTATTTATGTTATACCCTGATTATATACTAACATACTACAGTGTCATTTATAGTGTATGATAGTACACATTGGTGGGTATACTTTGAGGTTATTTAGAGAATATGATGGCAAATGGTGATATACTCTGATGCCATACTTGGTATAAACAGATATATTGATATAATTTATATAATATACCGATAGATATAACTAAATATCTGTGAAGTAAATCCTGTACTTTTTGATATACCATTCAGGGTGGAGGTATGCTAATATACCACGATAGCACCCGTCTCTCAGCGCTAATATACCCTGATGGCACACTTAACATCCTGGCGCCGGTCGTGGGGTATACTGATATGCTAAAGTCTTCTTCATCTTCTAATATCTCGACTTGAGCTTCGTAAACTGTTATTACTTAAACATATTTAACGCTCGTTTACGTAACTTTTTTGTAGAATAAATGAATGTATATCCGGGATTCTTCTGTTTCTTTGTCCATCTGATGTTTGCTTCCATGTTGAGGAGAACCACTTAGCGGGGCTCGCATTTTCCCATAATGTGTTACCTCAAGATCCATAATTTGCACTTAGTGAAGCCACGATATCCAGCGTTATGTTGCCCGTCTCACTTCCTTCTAGGTTATGTGTCTTAAGTTGGTGAAAAAATTAAATTAAGGCTGAATTATTGTTAAATGTTAAGGTATTATAGTACTTGTCTGTCGTGTTGTTAATATAACATTGTTTCACCAGCAGTATGTACTCAACAGCTTATTAACATCGTTGACGAGTCAGAACCGCAACACTGAACCAATCTATGTGAACATTAACACAAAAAATAAATTGTTACATTACATCGACTATCAAGACATAACTTACAATACAAATTAATAAATAATTGTACCAGGCGGATAAAAATATTAGTTACAAAAAATTATAAAAATAGTCTTAATGTTCACGCCAGAACTTACCCCTTAACAAAAGCCATACAACATTTTCCCAGTTAAGACTTCGTTAAATACAATCTCAAACTGCTGAAGATTTACAGCATTCGATCAAAGTTTGTCTCACTGTCAGATCTGTCACAGTGGGGTGCTGGGTCCCCGGCCACATTGATCAAGTCATAGATGAGCCGAATCCTTGATTTTTGTCTCAGTAAAGGTACATTTTATAATCACTTTATATGAATAACGCTATAATTTGTAAAACCATTCTGACGTTGTTAAAATAATTTGAATGCTCAGATATATATAATAAATGTAAATAACTAATGTGGGAAAAGAGAGGAATATTTGAGAAGAAAAATAGTTGTTTTGTGTATATTGTTGTCAACATTTGGCTTCTCGGCCCCACCATCATCCCTGTTTCTGGTTGTTATCAACACTCGCATCTCTTGGATAAGTTGACCAATGGAGTGAAAGGAAGATAATTTTGTTCTTGTTTTTAACTCCTTCTCGGAAACTGTGTGTGGGTGGTGTGCCACGTGTGGTGTGTGTGTGTGTAACAGCACCTTTGATTTATATAAATATTCACCCAAATGAATAACACCAAGTGATTCACCATGTTATTCACGACTCTTAGATCACTTGGCTTGCGTCTCTCAAAGGTCGAGCCAGGGTCAGCTGATTCAGTAAACACCGCTCACATTATTAGGGACCTGCCATATTTTGCCATAAACAGATAAATTGTACCGGGAATTTTCCCCCCACACACTCATCATTGTCACTTTATGTAACTTGCTGACAAAACCCATGACCCTTCAGGCCTTTTACGCCCTTAATACATGAGTCATAAAGGCAAGCGTGAACTCTGCATGCTTCCCAGTTGGGCACTGTAAACGCTTCTGCGCTTCACCTTGCACAGGATGTAAGGGGGTGCCCAATAAACTAGCCCCCTCGTGGGCAATCTGTAATCACTACCATTGTCTCGCGGCCCAGAGTAGTAGTTGGACATATCACTAGACAGGGAAGTTCACACTTAACACAAGTGTTATCTCAAGGTGATATTCACAACACTTCCCTGGACAGAATTCATAATTTTTTTCTCATATTATATCTGTGTGTATACCTGCTACTAGATAAACAGAAAATGCCAAGAAGTGTTTACATCAAGCGCTGCCACTTAAGAGTTCCAAGAACTAAATTAAAACAATTAGTGTGTGTGTGCATGGTGTGTGTGTGTGTGTATATGGTGTGTGTTTGTTTGTTTGTATGGTGTGTGCATGGTGTGTGTGTGTGTGTATGTGTGTATGGTATGTGTATGTGTATGGTGTGTGTATGTATGGTGTGTGTGTGTGTATGGTGTGTGCATGTATGGTGTGTGTATGTGTGTGTGTATGGTGAGTGTATGTATGGTGTGTGTGATTGTGCATGGTGAGTGTGTGACTGTGTATGGGGTGTGTGTGTGTGTGTGTGTGTGTGTGTGTTTCCAATGCCATGAGGATAACATACAATTCTTAAAGCAGTGGTCACATGGGCGCATTTTTTTTTAGCAATTTCTTGCCGGAAAGTTATTTCGAGCAATTTTCGAGAAATTCGAGCAAGTTTTTGAAGCATTTTTATTGACAATCGTGATAGTCAATTTCTTGACTATTTCGAGCAAGATTATTGGGTCAAAACCCGGTTAATACTATATTTAATGACACGAAGCTTATTTATCGAGTATTTACCTAGGCTATATATAACATAGATCAATAACATTATGTATAAAATGCACAAACAGTTTTTTACGACACATTGAGTTTATTATTTGGGTGGTGTTTTGGCGTGTTTGTTTACAAAACACAAGCCCATACAGCCGGTCATTCTCCACACACTAACAACCCTCCCCTACTGTAACTACGATAGTTGAACCAGTCTATATTAAACACTCGTTCCTCCTCCTCGCCAGCCACTTACGAGTCCCCAATAGTTTTTCTTCGCTTTCTTTCATTTCTTTTGAATAATAACAATAATACCAAGGATAGCTGCTGCGTCGTCTGCATTGTTGTTGTGATGTTCCGTCTCCCTTCTACTCGCACAGCGGCGTTAACTTTTTTTTCTTGCTGTAATAACTGAACCAAGAACCACTCGTGTGACCACATTTGGAAGAAATTACTCGTAATTTCTTGCTCCAAATTAATTGCTCATCAAAGGGATCGTGTGACCGTAACTTAAGTCACCCATTAAGAAAAACTGTAAATACTGATTCACAAAACTTAAGGATAATTTCTGACTTGGAACCATCGGTGTAATGCAGAAAACAGTTATTGTATTCTAAAACCTACCCAAGAAATCTTTTACCCACTTACGATATAATTCTTTTCTATTCCATCAATAGATGTTATTTTACTTTTTTATACGTATTTTTATTTTAGTAATTTATAAACTATTTTCTTTATATACTTCATTACCTTTTAGTGTAATGAAGAGAATGAATTACAGAAGGTTTTTATAATTATATTGCGAACAATATTTTTCCTCGCAATAAATAAACAATGACGATGATCTTGTTTACAATATGGAGCTTGATGTCTTACTCCATGTTCGTTTATTACATTTTCTGCCATACCCGACTGTTCTTTTCTTTCTTGTGGTGAAGGTTTTTGACAATTGATATATATATAAAGTTGAGTTAAGAATAATGACTCTGATATTATAGCCATTAGGTCCTGAATAATAAGTGGTGTCTAAGTGAACAAATGTATGATGGTAACAGTGGGGGTAGAAGCGAAGGGTAGGAGTGAAGGGTGGGAGTAAGGCGTGGAAGTAGGTGAAGGGGTGGGAGTAAGGGGTGGGAGTAAGGCGTGGGAGTAAGGGTGGGAGTAAGGGGTGGGAGTAAGGGGTAGGAGTAAGGGGTGGGAGTAAGGGGTGGGAGTAAGGGGTGGGAGTAAGGGGTGGGAGTAAGGCGTGGGAGTAAGGGTGGGAGTAAGGGGTGGGAGTAAGGGGTAGGAGTAAGGGGTAGGAGTGACGAGTAAGAATGTGGGACAAGAGGGAGGGGATAGCAGTGGGGGGTAGGGTTAGGTTACAAACTTCTATTTACTTCAACATCTGTATCCTGCTGGTGATGTTCTCTCTTTAAACAATTTATAAAATAAATAAATAAATGGTCAGGTGTAAATGGTAAGAGTATTTAACAGAGTAATACTGAGGTATTACAAGAAAGAACTAAAAACTGTCCACTGTGTGTATCAACATTTTATAAAAGTATTTGTGAAGCTGTAAAATACTTAGATATAAACTTTTAATTCAACTCTGTAATAAAAATAATTGCAATAATGAATCTAAACAAGAAATGAACTGGGTGAAAAAAATCTACAAAATACTAACAATATAAAAAAGAAGAATTACAGTAAAACCTGAATCATTGTAATAAACATTATTAAACTTTTCGTTGTTATGACCTAAAACAAACAAGGAAGACTCGTCTAGATTTTTGCTCTGTGAATTAACTCCTTGGATCGCTTTTGGGCAAGAGGGGAGTTACTCCGACTTATTCCATGAAAATATTCCCAACTATCCATAGAATCCGTTACAGTTTCCTTTATAGTAAGTGACTCACAAATGATTAATATTCCCATTCACCAATACTTTATTATATCAGAGAACAGTGCAGAGATTAGCTGGCCAATGAGCGATGGTCAAAGATAATACAGATTTAATACAGGATTGATAAGAACAGCTATAGTGATTTGTTTCATGTTACAGTAATAATAAACTTTATCAAATGTTATAACTACCAAAGTGTTATTTTCGTGATCGATACCCTGCTGCCAGGATTATAACATCGTTTAAAAGTTCAGTAAAAATATCATGCAGATTAAAACCTAACCTAGTGTATCGTAACCTAACTTAGCCTTTCCTAAGCTAACTTAGACTATCCTAAACTAGCCTAACCTATCCTAATCACACCAAACCTAACCTATCCTAAATATATATATCATCAACAGATTTATAGATATGTTGGAGAAATAATTATCTAAAGTTTGTTGTCTCTGCAAATATATTTAAAAAAAAAGAAAATGAAATGAAAACTTTCTAGAGAACTCAATTGTGTCATGAGCGTTGCGGCTTGGTTAGGTTAGGTAACATTAGGTTAGGTTAGATAAGGTAAGGTAAGATTAGGTAAGGTGAGGTAATGTTAGGGTTAAATACATTTTACTAATTTTGCATCAAAATAATCACGACTGAAGGTATCGGATAAAAAACCTCTGAATATAATTCTTTTTCTGAGAAAAAAATTTCTTTACCACTTATTTTTTGCCCCACTTCTTTTTATTAGGTTTGATGAACTTAGATTAGGTTAGGTATTATTTAACTCTGAGTCATGGGTACTTATTGGATACTTGGCAGAACAACTTGTTATAACTTGGTCCTAACAAAGGCGGAGTCTAAGCAAAAATGTTCACTTGACCTCATATTTGGATTTCATTACTGAAGGATATTTACAGCTATACCACATTAATATGGTCTATCTGCAAGTTTATTCAGTCATAAAAAAATATACCCTAAATGTGGACAATAAAAATCTTCTATTTTGGTACAAATTACTTGAAAAGTTATAAGAAGACAAAAGCTGCATCTCTTCCATTCAGCGAGAAATAGAACACCCAAGCCTCTTCTTGTCGTAAAAAAAAAAACTAATATTGTATTTTAGTATGTTGATGTACAAAACATTTTCTTCATTATTCTATGATAAAACAAGTCTAACAAGCATTATTAAAACATATATTATTAATTTTTTTTCATGCAATCGGGAAATAGCGACTACTATATCAAGGTTGATCGTGTTGAGGTCCTGTAAGTTACAGGCTAGATTACGAGCTCACTTACGGAGTTCGATGCCAAATATTTGTTTTGAGGATCCCGATCGGAGACTGTAAGTCCAGTTACTTGGTAAACAAGTAGATACAGTGAAATAAACTGCTGTACCTAAATATTATGTAACTCAAAATATATTCCCAAAACAGCACGTTTACAGATGAAAATAATAAAAGCATAAATAATACAAACAAAATCAATTAATATGTTTTTTATTAAAGTATTTTTAAATATCAGAAGCGTAGGTTCAGCGCTTCTTTTGTGTCTTTTTCCCGGTGAAGATGTAGTCTCCCCATGGCAGGTACTGGTCCTTTTGTACACGGCAGAAAGTGGTAGTTTCCTTCTTCTTCTTGTTGTTTTGGGTCTTGTTGTTTTGGGTCTTAGTGTGTTTTGTGGTCTGCAGTTTGTTAGATCGGGGGCCCTTCTCCTTCACCTGGCAAGGCTTCACCTCCACCTTAGTCACCTTCGATACAGTGCGCCGGAACACCATTGTGATGTACTGACACTAACAGCTCTCTCACTGAGGTCAAATCAAAATTTGACCATACAGAAAGAATTACGGTTTAATAAGGTTGGAATTTAAAGAAATTGACAACAAAATAAAGCTCTGTTTATCACTATAGTAAAGAGGGATGGTGTTTGTAAAGATGATGGATGGTGTTATAATATGTAGTGATGATGGATGGTGTTATATGTAGTGATGAAGGATGGCGTTATATTGTAGTAATGATGGATGGTGTTATATGTAGTGATGATAAGAGGGCAATATATGTAGTGATGATGGATGGTGTTATATATATATATTGATGATGCATGATGTTATATGTAGTGATGATGGTTGGTGTTATATGTAGTGATGCTGGATGGTGTTATATGTAGTGATGATGGATAGAGTTATATGTAGTGATGATGGATGATGTTATATGTAGTGATGATGGGTGGTGTTATATGTAGTGATGTTGAATGGTGTTATATGTAGTGATGATGGATGATATTATATGTAGTGATGATAGGATGGTTCTATATGTAGTGATGATGGATGGTGTTATATGTAGTGATGATGGATGATGTTATATGTAGTGATGATAGGTTGGTTTTATATGTAGTGATGATGGATGGTGTTATATGTAGTGATGATGGATGGAGTTATATGTAGTGATGATGGATGATGTTATATGTAGTGATGATGGTTGGTGTTATATGTAGTGATGTCGGATGGTGTTA
>NW_024747912.1:0-9370 GCF_018991925.1 Homarus americanus | reverse complement strand
ATATAGATATTGGTGTGATGTAACAGACTAACAGTCATGTTCTCACAGTGATCAACTATCTTAAGAATCATTATTATCCAGGTGACAACAGTAATGACAGGGTAAACATTATGAATATATCAAATTTCGTATAACATACTGGATATTTTGTACCACTGATAACATACTGGATATTTTGTACCACTGATAACATACTGGATATATTGTACCACTGATAACATACTGATATACTGTACCACTGATATACTGGATATATCGTACCTCTGATAAATATACTGGATATTTTGTACCATTGAATTGAATTTAATTGAAACAGTTTATTTACTGAAAACACAGATACAGAGTGGATAATAATAAATAATATTAACATGGCTGAGCTTTCAGTTGAGAACCTGAGCTCTCTTAGGCGCCTGATATATACTCATACATTTATCTCATGCTATTATATAACATTTAGTAAATATCTCGAATAGTACAATAGCATGGTGCTAATAAGAATATCTCATAATGTTAACACGGTTATAAATATACTGAAATATTGTACCGCTGGATAACTTACTGGGATATATTGTACCACTATCACTATACTGGACATAATGTACCACTAGCATCATACATATTGTACCACTAGCATCATACTGAACATATTGTACCACTAGCATCACACTGGACCATACTGTACCACAAGCATAATACTGGACATATTGTACCACTAGCACCATACCGGGCATATTGTACCACTAGCACCATACTGGACACATTGTACCACAGGAAGCTCCATCAAGTACAATAAAGACTTCACCCAGATCACTACGACGTGTGTCCAAGGTTCCACCAATATTAGTTACACTGCCTTATATAGACTACAACACCTCCCTATTAGTGATATTGTAAGAGACTTAACAATATCTGTCATCGTAAGAATGTGTTGTCGTTTGATAAAGTTAATATAGAGCAAAACATATAACAAAAACTGATGTTAAAAGTAAGAATGTATGGTGAACTGAAAATTAAGAACGGGATAAAATTATGAGATGAGAATATAAATTAAAACTGAATTTAATGAGTAAAAATAACTAATCCGGTTATAATTGTAATATAGGAAAAAATAATAACTTTGAGAGGTAGATTGTAGAGTGTTATGAGTTGTAGAATAAGAAGAAATAATAACTGAGGTAGGTAGATGGTGTTATGAAACCCAGAGGTCATATACCAGTACTGAAAATATTAAACATGTATTATTCTGAAGGTCTGGTGGAAGACATGGATGCTGGTAAAGCTAATATTTTTACACTCGTTTTTAAGGCAGAGAGACTGGTCAATATATTTGCGTAGTGGAGAGAGTTGAAGCAGGGAATGAAAAAGCTGAAATAGTGTTGCTGGAGCGGAGGTACTGAGGGAATAGTGAAGGGTTATGCAATATTATTTTTTATGCAATATCTTTAAGAACATTGAGTGTGGGTTGTGTGGTTATGGGAAGATGAACAATTAAAAATGTTAAAAGTGATGAATGTTCAGCTGTAGAGATTAAGTATTGTAATAATTAAAAGTGAACAAGTTAAACTTATTGAAAGATGAAAAAAGGATGAAAATAAAGCCTGAAAAATGTAACACAATATAAAAGAGTTCAGAGAAAGAGGTTGTTAAAAATGTGATATATATATATATATATATATATATATATATATATATATATATATATATATATATATATATATATATAATCAACTATCTCACCAGCCAGGACTCGAACCTCGACCTGCGTGGGACTAGTAGAAGTCCTCGTGCTTTATTGGGCTAATGAAATATATATGGATCCTGTGTTTTGAAGCCGGATTTGGTAAAATTACTCTCTGATCACCTACATTACATGGAGATTAGAGTTCACACATAAGCTCGTTGAACAGGCTTTGTGTGAAATATAACAAAGTCTAGGACTGCTTTTAGTATCCTGGGGTCCAGAGGTAGCGTTCCTGGTCACAGTCATGGGCTCGTGGGCATGGTTTCGAATCCTGGTGGGTTGAAGTGTTGATTGTATGTAAGTCCGCGTGCTTTATTGGGCTAATAAATATATATATATATATATATATATATATATATATATATATATATATATATATATATATATATATATATATATATATATATTCATAAATCCAATGAAAACGTGGCGAAGATAAATCTTGATAAAATCACACAGGAAAATGGAAACAACAGAGCACCTTAGCTTCGTCTTTATTCAAAGACATCTTCAGAGGCAACTGAAGTTGCTCTGAAAATGTCTGAACAAAACATCCCGTTATTCCATTTTCCCATTTGATCAAAATATATATATATATATATATATATATATATATATATATATATATATATATATATATATATATATATATATATATATATTGTTACGAGTTGGGGATTTAGAATATAGTTATACGTCTACCCAGATCCCAACAGGTAACAAAAAACAAAAAAAACAAAGACAATCGGACTATAAAAGGGTAGACAAAGGATGCGAGTTTTGTTGTGTATAATAAAGTACCATAAATCCCTAAACAAAATATTCAGCTTATAAATTACCCTTAACCAAACTTAACCTAAACATTAACAGTATATACATATTAATACAACATAAACAATTTTGAAGCAAGTGGACGTGGGGGAGGCAATACAAGATACAAATACTTAAGTGAGGAGCTGAGATGGCTGACGAGTAAGGCTGAGTATTGTAGAAGACGGTAGGTAGTCACTGCACCGTAGGTTTAGAGGATAGATGATCCTGTGGTCACTTCCCAGAGCCAAGTGCTCTCTCCTCGAATTGGAGCTCACAAAGAAGACTTGGAGGAAGTGACGCAACAACCAGGATATGGAGAAGGGAAACCCCGGAGTGTTAACTAAGACGAGTCATACTCGTGTCTCGTCCCTAGATGGCGTTGCTCGTGGTGCTGGGTAGGTAGATCAGGACAATAGATGGCGTGGTTCGTAGTGCTGGGTGGAGGGGTTCGTAACACACCCCCCCTCCAAAGACCTCCGTAGCGCGGGCGCGAAGGAGGTGATCACCTGGTGCGTCTGGAGAGTAGCTGCTGCATTTCCACTGGAGCTCGGGATAAGGAGTCTGCAATCAGGTTGTCCACCCCCTTTATGTGCCGGACTTGTAGATTATAGGGCTGGGTGAGGAGAGCCCAGCGGAGGATTCACTGGTTGGAGGTCTTGTTGGTTTGGATGAACGTGAGTGGGTTATGGTCAGTGAAGACTAGGGTTGTTTGTGGGCAAGACTGGAGGTAACATTCAAACTTCTTTATTGCTAACACCAGAGCCAGGGCCTCCTTCTCTATGGTCGAGTAGTTGGTCTGATGTTTTATCAACTTGGCGGAGTAATATGCCACAGGGTGAAGAACATCAGTGGTTGGGTCGGGTTGTAGGAGCACAGCCCCCACTCCGACACCACTAGCGTCGATTTGCAGATGGAAGGGCGAGGTGTAGTCAGGGGGGTGGACTACAGGCTTGGAGGCAAGGAAGGCTTTGAGGCGGTGGAAAGACTGGTCGCACCTCTGGTTCCAGATGTAAGGGACCGCAGAACTGGTAAGGTCTGTGAGGGGTCCGGCCACGCTGGAGAAGTTACTGCAGAACCGACGGTAGTAGCCGCACATCCCCAGGAAGCGCATGAGTTCCTTCCTCGTCCTTGGAGTGGGGAAGGACAAGATGGCTCTAACGTTTGCGTCCTTGGGTCTCACCATACCATGCCCAACGATATGTCCCAGGTAAGTCACTGAGGCCCGGCCAAAAGCAGATTTAGCCAGGTTTATGGTGAATCCAGTCTCTTGCAGTCGTGCAAACAGTATCTCCAAACGCACCAGATGTTCGTCCCAGCTGTCCGACACCACCACCAGGTCATCCAGGTAGGCGAACGTCCCTCGGTCCTATCACGAGGTCGCCATTTGTTACAAGTTGGGGATTTAGAATATAGTTATACGTCTACCCAGATCCCAACAGGTAACAAAAAAACAAACAAAGACAATCGGACTATAAAAAGGGTAGACAAAGGATGCGAGTTTTCGTTGTGTATAATAAAGTTACATAAATCTTAACAAATATTCAGCTTATAAATTCCATAGCAAACTTAACCCTAAACACCAACAGTATATACATATTAATACAAACATAAAACAATTTTGAAGCAAGTGGACGTGGGGAATACAAGATAAAGTACTTAAGTGAGAGCTGAGATGGCTGATGAGTAGGCTGAGTATTGTAGAAACAGTAGGTAGTCACTGCACCGTGGGGTTTAGGATAGATGATCCTGTGGTCACTTCCAGGCGATCCCTCTCCAATTGGAGCTCAAAGAAGACTGGAGGAAGTAGGCCAATAACCCAGGATATGGAGAGAAACCCGAGTTAACTACAGACAGATACCTCGTGTCTCGTCCCTAGATAGGCGTTGCTCAGTGGTGCTGGTAGGTAGATCAGGACCAATAGATGCGTGGTTCGTAGTGCTGGGTGGAGGGTTCGTAACAATATATATATATATATATATATATATATATATATATATATATATATATATATATATATATATATATATATATATATATATATATATAAGTATGTCTAAATCATGAAACTACTACTATAGTGATGATGGATGATGTTATATAACGTGATGATGTGTGGTGTTATATGTGATGATGGGTGGTGTTATATACTAGTGATGGGTTGGACAATAAAGAATATGCTGGTTAATGCTAAAAAATATTCTTTCTTTCTGTACCGTTGCTTAGTAAACTGCCGTTGGAACTTACATACACCGTTAATGAACTATTGATGGAAAGTTTTGGGACTGAATAATTGAGATAATGGGCCTCCCGGAGCGTGGGAATTCCTGCATGACCTGGCAGACCAGGCCAGCCGAACGGCGTTTCTCTTAAAATAACATATATATATATATATATATATATATATATATATATATATATATATACATATATATATACATATATATATACATATATATATATATATATATATATATATACATATATATATATATGTATATATATATACATATATATACATATATATATATATATATATATATATATATATATATATATATATATATATATATATATATATATATATATATATATATATATATATATATATATATATATACAATAAACTCTATATTCACACATTTTATCATGGGATTTATATAAATACCCAGCATTCATTTAATAGCTTATTAAGAACAATATTAATATTTCTATTCAAAATTAAAATATAATTTTTTGTTTCAAAATTAATCGGTTCTGGTGCCACAATTTTCTCATATTTTTTTTTATATTATAAAATATAGAATAATTAAACATCAAGCTGTGGATAAACCTGTCGCAGCCAGTCGAGAGGTGTTCACTTTGTGAGCAGCAGGTCAGGAAGTGAGGAACAGGTCATCTCCTGGCACATCTCACCTGTCCCGATACCTCACTCGTCCTCTCATGCTGACCACACCACCTTCTGACATTGACATTCTGGCTGACGCAAGTTGGCCGCTTACCTGATCCTGGAAAATCATCTTGTGATGAAGTGGCCAGTAATGTGTCAGCAAGTGAGAATATTATCCAATAGGGCAGTTATGTTAGCAGGTGAAAATATGTGTCTGCCAGTGCGTATGTGTAGCAGATTTGGTTAATTCAACCAGGTTAAAATATAATGTCAGCAAGGTTAAAACATGTGTCAGCAGAGTTTAAAATGGGGTGTCCTTAAGTGCGGATGTGTATTAGCAGGTGCAGGTGTGTACCAGCATGTGAAAATTGTGTGTGTCAACGGGTGAGAGTGTTAACAATATTGTCAGCAGGTGAGAACGTATGTGTCAGCAGGTAAGGATATATCACCTATAAAACCCTGCCTATTTACGTTATAATGTCGGCAGGTGAGATATATCACCTATACATTCCTGTTCATTATGTTTGTCAACTCTTTATCTGTTGTTTGATTTATCTTCCTTTATGTCAGTGTTGGTGAGGTCTCTGTTGATTAGATTTAAGGTGACAGGTTGGTGTTGGGTTGAGTGGTGACGGTGGTGTTGGTGGTGATGATGGTGATGGTGATGAGTGGTGGTGGGGGTATTGGTGGGAGGTGATGGTGGTGACGGACTTGGTGGTTACTTGGTGGGGTTGTATTGAGGGTGCTGGGTTGGTGGTTGTAGGGGAGGATCAAAGATTCATGATTAATAACAAACAAGTAATGATATGCTCGTGTCTTGTACGTGTGGCAGGAGGTGGTAGTCATGAGAGAGCAGGTGGAGGGATATTGTGATGGTAGGACGGGTATGGTGGCCACTACTGTACACGAGGATGATGATGAACTAAGGTGTCATACATATTTATTCCTACTTATAATAGATCACTTCCATATAAAGGTGACCTGGGTGAGGAACTGAGACACATTGTCATACAATAACTGAGTTTATTGCTATTAGGTCAAAGAGAGAGGAGAGTACTGATGACTGTTTCACCTGTTATTTTATAACAGGAGTATTGCAAGCTGAGTACACACTGGAAGGAGACAATTATGGATGTACACATCACAGGTACACACTGGGAAGGTGACAGTTAGGTGTACATCACAGGTACACACACTGGAAGGTGACAGTCATGGATGTACTCCTCACAGTACACACTGGGAAGAGTGACAGTTATGGGGTGTACACACTGGGAAGGAGACAGTTATGAGTTAACACATCACTGAAATTTGCACATACTAGAGGTGACAGTTATAGGTGTACACACATCATAGGTACACACTGGGAAAGGGAGACAGTTATGGTGTACCATCCTTGGGTACACACATCATAGGTACACACTGGGAAGGAGACAGTTATGGTGTGCACATCATAGGTACACACTGGGAAGGGAGACAGTTATAGGTGTACACACTTCACGGAGAGTACCTGCCTGTGGTGAAGTGTCACTAAATTAACCCCACACGTCATGAAATACACACTGAAGGTAGAGTGTACACGTCATAGAGTACACACTATGAAGGTGGTATCACTAAATTGTACACATCATAATTACACACTGAAAGGTAAGTGTACACGTCATAGTACACACTGTGAAGAGTGAGTGTCACTAAATTATATACATCACATAAATTACCTAGAAGTGAAAGTGCACATCATAAGTACACACTGTGAAAGAGTGAGTGTCATTAGGTGTACGTCCTTAGAGTGCACTAGGGTGAGATTACGTCATAAATTTTTCAGAGGGTGGGGTCGCGTCATGGTACCCCACTGAGGTGGGGTGTTACACGTCATGAGTACCACACTGAAGGTGGGGTGTACACGTCATAGGTACACTGTATGAAGGTAGGTGTCATTAGGTGTAAACTGGTGAGCTCCACACAGTCATGCGGTAATATACGGTCTATGGTAATGAGGAAGGAAATGTTTTTGTGCGGCAATAATGATAACACAGAAGATAAGTGTTTTAGTGACACAGTAAATATATGATGTGAGTGGGTTTAGAACTTACGAGAAAGATATTGTTGATAAACACACTTTATATATCGAGTTTCAATTGATGTGAGACTGTGGAAAATTGTAGTGTGAACTATCACAGTGGTGGCGGCTCCGTCTAAAGCAGCAGTGAAAGGCGTCTGGCAGGTTGCCTGATGTCAACAGAAATTAATCACGGAGACTTAAGCCTTTGCTTTTGCTGGAGTGAGCCGGCAAAGGATCAGGGCTGCAGAGAACAAAGACCCTTCTTGGTGGATCACTTCTCCAGGCAAATTATTAAAAATCATCACGGGAATTACTTATCTTTCCTTTACCTAACTTCAAATTAAGAGAGACTGGCAGACCCTTTAGCCTGTACGAGATACCTTAAAGAGTTTTATTTTTGTCTATATAAACATTTAGTGAAAGAAAAAAGAAATTATAGACTATTGTAATCAACGGGCAAGCTATACAGAATATGGGGATATTGATCTGATAAACATAATGCCAGGTAAGGAGAACCAAAGAACCCAACAAAAAAATACGGCGTGATGGACAACAGACACCTGACACTTGTCTACCAGACCTACTGCTGGACGTGTCTAAGAGTTAACACGAGAATGAATAAACACTTATTATGGTTATGAAGTATATACGGGTTAAGAGCTGTGTTGCTGCTTATCAACTGTGGGTCAGTTGTCAACACCTTCAGTCACTCCGTCACCCGTTACTCTTTTGAATTGTCTGGCGGGAGTCACCTAGTAAAGAACTCAAATATTCTTCTTCTTAAATCTTGTCTAAGTCGTGACAGTGTGTGTGGGGGAGTAAATACACGTTGTAAATCAACACCAACTTTTCACCGTTTCTTCTCTGTTGTACCTTTACCTAGCCAGATGTAAATTTTTTTAAGAACGTTAAAAGCGCGGCTTAGTAGGGGAGTTCATTTAATGAGTGAAGAACATAGACAATAAAGAGAACGGAGGAGTAAAACAATGTCTCGTACGGGAATTTTTATCTCGAAGAGAAATTCTCAATAAACCTCACCCGACACTATTAAGGAGTTACCTCAGGAAACTGGCCTTTATTAGGAACGACTAGCCATCACTGTCTAGAAATCATAGCAAGTAATGAGGACTTCCAGTTGACACAGAGAGGAAAAAGTGCAAACACATCAACATATTTTATTTTTCATGCTATAAGGATGTAAGGTCTCATACCTATAAGCTGAACAAAATGTTTGTAATACTATGAACAAAAAGAACATCTCTGGTCGTGAAATAAAATAGTATATATATATATATATATATATATATATATATATATATATATATATATATATATATATATATATATATATATATATATATATATATATATATATATATATATATATATATATATATATTTTCAAGAATAAATCTTAGATATCTAATTTTGAAAACTCATATTAACATTGAAGTTTAGAGTTTGTTCATGCTGTTAGTAGAAGGTGTTTTACTGCCTGTTACGAGTCTTTCTCAAAACTCAAATAGGCAGGAAAAAGCTGCCAGTCGTTTCTAGTGGTGATTGTCGAAAGAAAGTGCAGGAAGGCTACCTTGACAAAAGTAGACACCTTGATAACCATGGTAGTGTCTCAAACAGTCAGACAATTTTTATGTGATAATTCAACAGTTCATCATGTGCACCAAAACACCTGACCTCCTGGTATAATCGCTCTCAAGTTGTTTAATTAATACAGGGGATCCGAAACATATATGCACCACTGTGGGTATGGTACTGTACCAGCAGATCCCACTGTTAGCTGTGTTGTAGTGGCCAAACAGTGAATTTAATGAAGCAGAATAATATCACAAATTTATTAATTTCAGTTAAGTTT
>NW_024747911.1:0-20982 GCF_018991925.1 Homarus americanus | reverse complement strand
GTAAAGTCTCAAGGTGTTTTTATTGGATATCGGAAACATATATGGATCCTTTTCGCCTATTTGCAAAACGTTGCTCTGATCACCTAAGCGGCACGGGTGGTCCCCATTAGAGGTTCACGGCGACATAAGCTCGCTGAACAGGCTTTGTGTGAAATATAGTAGAGTCTAGGACTGCATTTATTGTCCTGGTTGCCCAGAGGTAGCGTTCCCCGGTCACAATTATAAGATCGCGGGTTCAAATCCTGGTGGGGTGAAGTGTTGATTATATGTAGAAGTCCGCATGCATTATTGGGCTAATGAAAAATTACATGATCTCGGTTTCCGAAGTCGATTGCAAAACGTTGCTCTGATCACCTAAGCGCAACGGTGGTCCCCATTAGAGGTTCACGCGCCATAAGCTCGTTGAACATGCTTTGTGTGAAATATAGCAGAGTCTAGGAATGCTTTTATTGTCCTGGTGGCCCAGAGGTAGCGTTCCCCGGTCACAATTATAAGATCATGGGTTCAAACCCTGGTGGGGTGAGGTGTTGATTAAATGTAGAAGTCCGCGTGCTTTATTGGGCTAATGAAATATATATGGATCCTTCTTGTTTCGAAGCCGCATTTGGTAAAATGTTGGTCTTATCACCTAAGCAGCACGGGTGGTCCCCATTAGAGGTTCACGGCGCCATAAGCTCGTTGAACAGGCTTTGTGTGAAATATAGCAGAGTCTAGGACTGCTTTTATTGTCCTAGTGGCCCAGAGGTAGCGTTCCCCGGTCACAATTATAAGATCGTGGGTTCAAATCCTGGTGGGGTGAGGTGTTGGTTATATGTAGAAGTCCGCGTGCTTTATTGGGCTAATGAAATATATATGGATCCTCGTGTTTCGAAGCCAGATTTGGTAAAACGTTGCCCTGATCGCCTAAGCGGCACGGGAGGTCCCCATTAGAGGTTCATGGCGCCATAAGGTCGTTGAACAGACTTTGTGTGAAATTTAGTAGAGTCTAGGACTGCTTTTATTGTCCTGGTGGCCCAGAGGTAGCATACCCCGGTCACAATTATAAGATCGTGGGTTTGAATCCTGGTAGGGTGAGGTGTTAATTATATGTAGAAGTAAGCGTGCTTTATTGGGCTAATGAAATATATATGGATCCTCCTTGTTTCCAAGCCGGATTTGGTAAAACGTTGCTCTGATCACCTAAGCAGCATGGGTGGTCCCCATTAGAGGTTCACGGCGCCATAAGCTCGTTGAACAGGCTTTGTGTGAAATATAGCAGAGTCTAGGACTGCTTTTATTGTCCTGGTGGCCCAGAGGTAGCGTCCCCGGGTCACAATTATAAGATTGTGGGTTCAAATCCTGGTGGGGTGAGGTGTTGATTATATGTAGAAGTCCGCCTGCTTTATTGGGTTAATGAAATATATATGGATCCTCGTGTTTCGAAGCCGCATTTGGTAAAACGTTGCTCTGATCACCTAAGTGGCACGGGTGGTCCCCTATAGTGGTTCAGAGCGCGATAAACTCGTTGAACAGGCTTTGTGTGAAATATAGCCGAGTCTAGGACTGCTTTTATTGTCCTGGTGGCCCAGAGGTAGCGTTCCCCGGTCACAATTATAGATCGTGGGTTCAAGTCCTGGTGGGGTGAGGTGTTGATTAAATGTAGAAGTCCGCGTGCTTTATTGGGATAATAAAATATATATGGATCCTTCTTGTTTTGAAGCCGCATTTGGTAAAATGTTGGTCTGATCACCTGTTGGCACTGTGGCTCGTGCTGCAATAGGAGGTTCGATGGCGCTAAGTAAGCTCGCTTGAATGCTTTGTGTGAAATATAGCAGAGTCTAGGACTGCTTTTATTGTCCTAGTGGCCCAGAGGTAGCGTTTCCGGGTCACAATTATAAGATCGTGGGTTCAAACTGGTAGGGTGAGGTGTTGATTATATGTAAAAGTCCGCTGCGGCTTTATTTGGCTAATGAAACATATATGGATCCTCGTGTTTCGAAGCCGGATTTGGTAAAACGTTGCTCTGATCACCTAAGCGGCACGGATGGTCGCCATTAGAGGTTCACAGCATCATAAGCTCATTGAACAGGCTTTGTGTGAAATATAGCAGAGTGTGGATCAAGCTTTTTGATGTAATTGGTGGCCCATAGGTAGCGTTCATCGGTCACAATTATAAGATCGTGGGTTCGAATCCTGGTGGGGTGAGGTGTTGATTATATGTAGAAGTCCGCGTGCTTTATTGGGCTAATGAAACATATATGGATCCTCGTGTTTCGAAGCCGGATTTGGTAAAACGTTGCTCTGATCACCTAAGCGGCACGGGTGGTCCCCATTTGAGGTTCACGGCGCTATAACCTCGTTGAACAGGCTTTGTGTGAAATATACCAGAGTCTAGGACTGCTTTTATTGTCCTGGTGGCCCAGAGGTAGCGTTCCCCGGTCACAATTATAAGATCGTGGGTTCAAACCTGGTGGGGGTGAGGTGTTGATTATATGTAGAAGTCTGGCGCGGCTTTATTGACTAATGAAACATATAGCGGGATCCTCGGTTTCGTCATGATTTGGTTAAACGTTGCTCTGATCACCTGCTGGCACGTGGTGGTCCCCATTAGAGGTTCACGGCTATAAGCTCGCTGGCTGCCAGTGAAATATAGCAGAGTCTAGAATGCTTTTATTGTCCTGGTGGCCCAGAGGTAGCGTTCCCCGGTCACAATTATAAGATCTTGGGTTCAAATCCTGGTGGGGTGAGGTGTTGAAGTCCGCGTGCTTTATTGGGCTAATGAAATATATATGGATCCCTCTTGTTTCGATGCCGCATTTGGTAAAATGTTGGTCTCATCACCTAAGCAGCACGGGTGGTCCCCATTAGAGGTTCACGGCGCCATAAGCTCGTTGAACAGGCTTTGTGTGCAATACAGCAGAGTCTAGGACTGCTTTTATTGTCCTAGTGGCCCAGAGGTAGCGTTCCCCGGTCACAATTATATGATCGTGGGTTCAAATCCTGGTGGGGTGAGGTGTTGGTTATATGTAGAAGTCCGCGTGCTTTATTGGGCTAATGAAATATATATAGATCCTCGTGTTTCGAAGCCAGATTTGGTAAAACGTTGCCCTGATCACCTAAGCGGCACGGGTGGTCCCCATTAGAGGTTCATGGCGCCATAAGGTCGTTGAACAGGCTTTGTGTGAAATATAGTAGAGTTTAGGACTGCTATTATTGTCCTGGTGGCCCAGAGGTAGCATACCCCGGTCACAATTATAAGATCGTGGGTTTGAATCCTGGTAGGGTGAGGTGTTGATTATATGTAGAAGTCCGAGTGATTTATTGGGCTAATGAAATATTTATGGCTCCTCCTTGTTTCGAAGCCGGATTTGGTAAAACGTTGCTCTGATCACCTAAGCGGCATGGGTGGTCCCCATTAGAGGTTCACGATGCCATAAGCAAGTTGAACAGGCTTTGTGTGAAATATAGCAGAGTCTAGGAATGCTTTTATTGTCCTAGTGGCCCAGAGGTAGCATACCCCGGTCACAATTATAAGATCGTGGGTTTGAATCCTGGTAGGGTGAGGTGTTGATTATATGTAGAAGTCCGCGTGCTTTATTGGGCTAATGAAATATATATAGATCCTCGTGTTTCGAAGCCAGATTTGGTAAAACGTTGCCCTGATCACCTAAGCGGCACGGGTGGTCCCCATTAGAGGTTCATGGCGCCATAAGGTCGTTGAACAGGCTTTGTGTGAAATATAGTAGAGTTTAGACTGCTTATTGTCCTGGTGGCCCAGAGGTAGCATACCCGGTCACAAATTATAAGATCGTGGGTTTGAATCCCGGTAGGGTGAGGTGTTGATTATATGTAGAAGTCCGAGTGATTTATTGGGCTAATGAAATATTGGCGGATCCTCCTTGTTTCGAAGCCGATTTGCAAACGTTGCTCTGATCACCTAAGCGGCATGGGTGGTCCCCATTAGAGGTTCACGATGCCATAAGCAAGTTGAACAGGCTTTGTGTGAAATATAGCAGAGTCTAGGAATGCTTTTATTGTCCTGGTGGCCCAGAAGTAGCGTCCCCCGGTCACAATTATAAGATCGTGGGTTCAAATCCTGGTGGGGTGAGGTGTTGATTATATGTAGAAGTCCGCCTGCTATATTGGGCTAATGAAATATATATAGATCCTCGTGTTTCGAAGCCGCATTTGGTAAAACGTTGCTCTGATCACCTAAGTGGCACGGGTGGTCCCCTATAGTGGTTCAGAGCGCGATAAACTCGTTGAACAGGCTTTGTGTGAAATATAGCCGAGTCTAGGACTGCTTTTATTGTCCTGGTGGCCCAGAGGTAGCATTCCCCGGTCACAATTATAAGATCGTGGGTTCAAGTCCTGGTGGGGTGAGGTGTTGATTAAATGTAGAAGTCCGCGTGCTTTATTGGGATAATAAAATATATATGGATCCTTCTTGTTTCGAAGCCTCATTTGGTAAAATTTTGGTCTGATCACCTAAGCGGCACTCGTGGTCGCCATTAGAGGTTCACGGCGCCATAAGCTCGTTGAACAAGCTTTGTGTGAAATATAGCAGAGTCTAGGACTGCTTTTATTGTCCTAGTGGCCCAGAGGTAGCGTTTCCCGTTCACAATTATAAGATCGTGGGTTCAAATCCTGGTAGGGTGAGGTGTTGATTATATGTAAAAGTCCGCGTGCTTTATTGGGCTAATGAAATATATATGGATCCTCGTGTTTCCAAGCCGGATTTGGTAAAACGTTGCTCTGATCACCTAAGCGGCACGGGTGGTCCCCATTAGAGGTTCATGGCGCCATAAGGTCGTTGAACAGGCTTTGTGTGAAATATAGCAGAGTCTAGGACTGCTTTTATTGTACTGGTGGCCCAGAGGTAGCGTTCGCCGGTCACAATTATAAGATCGTGGGTTCAAATCCTGGCGGGGTGAGGTGTTGATTAAATGTAGAAGTCCGCGTGCTTTATTGGGATAATGAAATATATATGGATCCTTCTTGTTTCGAAGCTGCATTTGGTAAAATGTTGGTCTGATCACCTAAGCGGCACCTCGTGGTCTCTATGAGAGGTTCACGGCGCCATAAGCTCGTTGAACAGTCTTTGTGTGAAATATAAGAGTCTAGGACTGCTTATAGTGTCCTGGTGGCCCAGAGGTAGCGTTCCTCGGTCACAATTATAAGATCGTGGGTTCAAATCCTGGTGGGGTGAGGTGTTGATTATATGTAGGAGTCTGCCTGCTTTATTGGGCTAATGAAATATATATGGATCTTAGTGTTTCGAAGCCGCATTTGGTAAAACGTTGCTCTGGTCACCTAAGCGGCAGGGGTGGTCCCATTATAGTGGTTCACAGAGCCATAAGCTCGTTGAACAGGCTTTGTGTGAAATATAAGAGTCTAGGACTGCTTATAGTGTCCTGGTGGCCCAGAGGTAGCGTTCCTTGGTCACAATTATAAGATCGTGGGTTTGAATCCTTGTGGGGTGATGTGTTGATTATATGTAGAAGTCCGAGTGCTTTATTGGGCTAATGAAATATATATGGATCCTCGTGTTTCGAAGCCGGATTTGGTAAAACGTTGCTCTGATCACCTAAGGGGCACGGGTGGTCCCCTATAGTGGTTCACAGCCCCATAAGCTCGTTGAACAGGCTTTGTGTTAAATATAACAGAGTCTAGGACTGCTTATAGTATCCTGGTGGCCCATAGGTAGCGTTCCCCGGTCGCTGCACCAGAAGATCGGGTTCGAATCCTGGTAAGGAGAGGTGTTGATTATATGTAGTCCGCGTGTTTTATAGGGCGTACCAAACAGATATGGATCCTCAGGCTTTGGAAGTCGTGATTGGTAAAACGTTGTCGATCATCTAAGCGGCACGGTGGTCCCCATTAGAGGTTCACGCCAAAAGCTCCTTGAACAGGCTTTGTGTGAAATATAGCACAGTCTAGGACTGCTTTAATTATCCTGGTGGCCCAGAGGTAGCGTTCCCCGGTCACAATTATAAGATCGTGGGTTTAAATCCTGGTGGGGTGAGGCATTGATTATATGTAGAAGTCCGCGTGCTTTATTGGGCTAATGAAATATATATGGATCCCCATGTTTCGAAGCCGCATTTGGTAAAACGTTGCTCTGATCACCTAAGTGGCACAGGTGGTCCCAATGAGAGGTTCACGGCGCCACAAGCTCGTTGAACAGGCTTTGTGTGAAATATAGCAGAGTCTAGGACTGCTTTTATTGTCCTGGTGGCCCAGAGGTAGCGTTACCCGGTCACAATTATAAGATCGTGGCTTCAAACCCTTGTCGGGTGAGGCGTTGATTATATGTAGAAGTCCGCCTGCTTTATTGGGCTACTGAAATATATATGGATCCTCGTGTTTCCAGCCGGATTTGGTAAAACGTTGCTCTGATCACCTAAGTGGTACGGTGGTCCCCATTAGAGGTTCATGGCGCCATAAGGTCGTTGAACAGGCTTTGTGTGAAATATAGTAAAGTCTAGGACTGCTTATAGTGTCCTGGTGGCCCGTAGGTAGCGTTCCTCGGTCACAATTATAAGATCGTGGGTTCGAATCCTGGTGGAGTGAGGTGATGATTATATGTAGAAGTCCGCGTGCTTTATTGGGCTAATGAAATATATATGGATCCTCGTGTTTCGAAGCCGCATTTGGTAAAACGTTGCTCTGATCACCTAAGTGGCACAGGTGGTCCCAATGAGAGGTTCACGGCGCCACAAGCTCGTTGAACAGGCTTTGTGTGAAATATAGCAGAGTCTAGGACTGCTTTTATTGTCCTGGTGGCCCAGAGGTAGCGTTACCCGGTCACAATTATAAGATCGTGGCTTCAAATCCTTGTCGGGTGAGGCGTTGATTATATGTAGAAGTCCGCGTGCTCTATTGGGCTTATGAAATATATATGGATCCTCGTGTTTCCAAGCCGGATTTGGTAAAACGTTGCTCTGATCATATAAGCGGCACGGGTGGTCCCCATTAGAGGTTCACTGCGCCATAAGCTCGTTGAACAGGATTTGTGTGAAATATAGCAGAGTCTAGGACTGCTTTTAGTGTCCTGGTGGCCCAGAGGTAGCATACCCCGGTCACAATTATAAGATCGTGGATTTGAATCCTGGTAGGGTGAGGTGTTGATTATATGTAGAATCCGAGTGATTTATTGGGCTAATGAAATATATATGGATCCTCGTGTTTCCAAGCCGGATCTGGTAAAACTTTGCTCTGATCACCTAAGCGGCACGGGTGGTCCCCATTAGAGGTTCATGGCGCCATAAGGTCGTTGAACAGGCTTTGTGTGAAATATAGTAGAATCTAGGACTGCATTTATTGTCCTGGTTGCCCAGAGGTACCGTTCCCCGGTCACAATTATAAGATAGTGGGTTCAAATGCTGGTGGGGTGAGGTGTTGATTATATGTAGAAGTCAGCGTGCTTTATTGTGCTAATGAAATATATATGGATCCTCGTGTTTCCAAGCCAGATTTGGAAAACGTTGCTCTTATCACCTAAGCGGTACGGTGGACCCAATGATAGGTTCACGGCGCCATAAGCTCGTTGAACAGGCTTTGTGTGAAATATAACAGAGTCTAGGACTGCTTATAGTGTCCTCGTGGCCCATAGGTAGCATTCCTCGGTCACAATTATAAGATCGTGGCTTCAAATCCTGGTGGGGTGAGGCGTTGATTATATGTAGAAGTCCGCGTGCTCTATTGGGGCAATGAAATATATATGGATAGAGCCAAGCCAAGATTTGAAACCTGCTCTGACCAATCTAAGCTGCAATGCGGTCCCCATTAGAGGTTCATGGCGCTACAAGGTCGTTAGAACAGGCTTGTGTGAAATATAGTAGAGTCTAGGACCGCGAGAGGTCCTGTTGGCCCACAGGTAGCGCTCTCTCGGTCACACAATTATAAGATCGTGGGCTCGAACCTGGTGATGAGGTGTTGATTATATGTAGAAGTCCGAGTGCTTTATTGGCCTAATGAAATATATATGGATCCTCGTGTTTCCAAGCCGGGTTTGGTAAAACGTTGATCTGATCACCTAAGCGGCACGGGTGGTCCCTTATAGTGGTTCACGTTTACCATAAGCTCGTTGAACAGGCTTTGTGTGAAATATAGTAGAGTCTAGGACTGCTTTTGTTGTCCTGGTGGCCCAGAGGTAGCATACCCCGGCCACAATTATAAGATTGTGGGTTTGAATCCTGGTGGGGTGAGGTGTTGATTATATGTAGAAGTCCGAGTGCTTTATTGGCCTAATGAAAATATATATGGATCCTCGTGTTTCGAAGCCGCATTTGGTAAAACGTTGCTCTGATCACCTAAGCGGCACGGGGGGTCCTCATTAGAGGTTCACGGCGCCATAAGCTCGCTGAACAGGCTTTGTGTGAAATATAGCAGAGTCTAGGACTGCTTTTATTGTTCCTGGTGGCCCAGAGGTAGCGTCCCCCGGTCACAATTATAAGATCGTGGTTTCAAATCCTGGTGGGGTGAGGTGTTGATTATATGTTGAAGTCCGCGTGCTTTATTGGGCCAATGAAATATATATGGATCCTCGTGTTTCGAAGCCGCATTTGGTAAAACGTTGCTCTGATCACCTAAGCGGCACGGGTGGTCCCCATAGTGGTTCACAGCGCCATAAGTCGTTGAACAGGCATTGTGTGAACAGTAGAGTTCAGGGACTGCTTATTGGTCCTATTGGGCCTAGAGGGCCCGGTCATAATTATAGTATCAGGCTGAAATCCTGGTGGGGTGAGGTGTTGATTATATGTAGAAGTCCGCGTGCTTTATTGGGCTAATGAAATATATATGGATTCTCCTGTTTCGAAGCCGCATTTGGCAAAACGTTGCTCTGATCACCTAAGTGGAACGGGTGGTCCCCATTTGAGGTTCACGACGCCATAAGCTCGTTGAACAGGCTTTGTGTTGAAATATAGCAGAGTCTAGGACTGCTTTTATTGTCCTGGTGGCCCAGAGGTAGCGTTCCCCGGTCACAATTATAAGATCGTGGCTTCAAATCCTGGTGGGGTGAGGCGTTGATTATATGTAGAAGTCTGCGTGCGTTATTGGGCTAATGAAATATATATGGATCCTCGGGTTTTGAAGCCGCATTTGGGTAAACGTTGCTCTGATCACCTAAGCGGCACGGGTGGTCCCTATAGTGGTTCACGGCGCCATAAGCTCGTTGAACAGGCTTCTTGTGAGATATAGCAGAGTCTAGGACTGCTTTTATTGTCCTAGTGGCCCAGAGGTAGCATTCCCCGGTCACAATTTTAAGATCGTTGGTTGAAATCCTGGTGGGGTGAGGTGTTGATTATATGTAGAAGTTCGCGTGCTTTATTGGGCTAATGAAATATATATGGATCCTCCTGTTTCGAAGCCGCATTTGGTAAAACGTTGTTATGATCACCTAAGCGGCACGGGTGGTCCCCATTAGATATTCACGGTGCCATAAGCCCGTTGAACAGGCTTTGTGTGAAATATAACAGAGTCTAGGACTGCTTTTATTGTCCTGGTGGCCTAGAGGTAGCGTTCCCCGGTCACAATTAGAAGATCATGGGTTCGAATCCTGGTGGGGTGAGGTGTTGATTATATGTAGAAGCCGCGTGCTTTATTGGGGAATGAAATATATATGGATCCTCGTGTTTTGAAGCCGCATTTGGTAAAACGCTGCTCTGATCACCTAAGCAGCATGGGTGGTCCCCATTAGAGGTTCACGGCGCCATAAGGTCGTTGAACAGGCTTTGTGTGAAATATAGTAGAGTCTACGAATGCTTTTATTGTCCTGTTGGCCCAGAGGTAGCGTTCCCCAGTCACAATTATAAGATCGTGGCTTCAAATCCTGGTGGGTGAGGCGTGATTATATGTAGTAAAGTCCACGGTTGCATTAAAGCAAATGAAATATATATGGATCCTCGTGTTTCCAAGCCGGATTTGGTAAAACGTTGCTCTGATCACCTAAGCGGCACGGGTGGTCCCCATTAGAGGTTCATGGTACCATTAGGTCGTTGAACAGGCTTTGTGTGAAATATAGTAGAGTCTAGAACTGCTTTTATTGTCCTGGTGGCGCAGAGGTAGCATACCCTGGTCACAATTATAAGATCGTGGCTTCAAATCCTGGTGGGGTGAGGCGTTGATTATATGTAGAAGTCCACGTGCTTTATTGGGCCAATGAAATATATATGGATCCTCGCCGTGGTTTCCAAGCCGGATTTGCAAAAACGCTGGGTTCTGATCACCTAAGGGGCACGGGTGGTCCCCTATAGTGGTTCACAGCGCCATAAGCTCGTTGAACAGGCTTTTTGTAAAATATAGCAGAGTCTAGGACTGCTTTATTGTCCTGGTGGCCCAGAGGTAGCGTTCCCCGGTCACAATTAGAAGATCGTGGGTTCGAATCCTGGTGGGGTGAGGTGTTGATTATATGTAGAAGTCCGCGTGTTTTATAGGGCAAATGAAATATATATGGATCCTCGTGTTTTGAAGCCGCATTTGGTAAAACGTTGCTCTGATCACCTAAGCGGCACGGGTGGTCCCCATTAGAGGTTCACGGCGCCAAAAGCTCCTTGAACAGGCTTTGTGTGAAATATAGCACAGTCTAGGACTGCTTTAATTATCCTGGTGGCCCAGAGGTAGCGTTCCCCGGTCACAATTATAAGATCGTGGGTTTAAATCCTGGTGGGGTGAGGTGTTGATTATATGTAGAAGTCCGCGTGCTTTATTGGGCTAATGAAATATATATGGATCCCGTGTTTCGAAGCCGCATTTGGTAAAACGTTGCTCTGATCACCTAAGTGGCACAGGTGGTCCCAATGAGAGGTTCACGGCGCCACAAGCTCGTTGAACAGGCTTTGTGTGAAATATAGCAGAGTCTAGGACTGCTTTTATTGTCCTGGTGGCCCAGAGGTAGCGTTACCCGGTCACAATTATAAGATCGTGGCTTCAAATCCTTGTCGGGTGAGGCGTTGATTATATGTAGAAGTCCGCCTTCTTTATTGGGCTAATGAAATATATATGGATCCTCGTGTTTCCAGCCGTATTTGGTAAAACGTTGCTCTGATCACCTAAGTGGTACGGTGGTCCCCATTAGAGGTTCATGGCGCCATAAGGTCGTTGAACAGGCTTTGTGTGAAATATAGTAAAGTCTAGGACTGCTTATAGTGTCCTGGTGGCCCGTAGGTAGCGTTCCTCGGTCACAATTATAAGATCGTGGGTTCGAATCCTGGTGGAGTGAGGTGTTGATTATATGTAGAAGTCCGCGTGCTCTATTGGGCTAATGAAATATATATGGATCCTTGTGTTTCGAAGCCGGATTTGGTAAAACGTTGCTCTGATCACCTAAGTGGCACGGATGGTCCCCATTAGAGGTTCACGGCGCCATAAGGTCGTTGAACAGGCTTTGTGTGAAATATAGTAGAGTCTACGAATGCTTTTATTGTCCTGTTGCCCCAAAGGTAGCGTTCCCCGGTCACAATTATAAGATCGTGGCTTCAAATCCTGGTGGGGTGAGGCGTTGATTATATGTAGAAGTCCGCTTGCTTTATTGGGCTAATGAAATATATATGGATCCTCGTGTTTCGAAACCGCATTTGGTAAAGCGTTGCTCTGATCACCTAAGCGGCACGGGTGGTCCCCTATAGTGGTTCACAGCGCCATCAGCTCGTTTAACAGGCTTTGTGTGAAATATAGTAGAGTCTAGGACTGCTTTTGTTGTCCTGGTGGCCCAGAGGTAGCATACCCCGGTCTCAATTATAAGATTGTGGGTTTGAATCCTGGTGGGGTGAGGTGTTGATTATATGTAGAAGTCCGAGTGCTTTATTGGGCTAATGAAATATATATGGATCCTCGTGTTTCCAAGCCGGATGTGGTAAAACTTTGCTCTGATCACCTAAGCGGTACGGGTGTTCCCCATTAGAGGTTCACGGTGCCATAAGCCCGTTGAACAGGCTTTGTGTGAAATATAGCAGAGTCTAGGAATGCTTTTATTGTCCTGGTGGCCCAGAGGTAGCGTCCCCCGGTCACAATTATAAGATCGTGGCTTCAAATCCTGGTGGGGTGAGGCGTTGATTATATGTAGAAGTCTGCGTGCTTTATTGGGCTAATGAAATATATATGGATTCTCGGGTTTCGAAGCCGCATTTGGTTAAACGTTGCTCTGATCACCTAAGCGGCACGGGTGGTCCCCTATAGTGGTTCACAGCGCCATAAGCTCGTTGAACAGGCATTGTGTGAAATATAGTAGAGTCTAGGACTGCTTTTATTGTCCTATTGGCCCAGAGGTAGCGTTCCCCGGTCACAATTATAAGATTGTGGGTTGAAATCCTGGTGGGGTGCGGTGTTGATTATATGGAGAAGTCCGCGTGCTTTATTGGGCTAATGAAATATATATGGATCCTCGTGTTTCGAAGCCGCATTTGGTAAAACGTTGCTCTGATCACCTAAGCGGCACGGGTGGTCCCCATTAGAGGTTCACGGCGCCATAAGCTCGTTAAACAGGCTTTGTGTGAAATATGGTAGAGTCTAGGACTGCTTTTATTGTCCTGGTGGCCCAGAGGTAGCGTTCCCCGGTCACAATTATAAGATCGTGGCTTCAAATCCTGGTGGGGTGAGGCGTTGATTATATGTAGAATTCTGCGTGCGTTATTGGGCTAATGAAATATATATGGATCCTCGGGTTTTGAAGCCGCATTTGGGTAAACGTTGCTCTGATCACCTAAGCGGCACGGGTGGTCCCCTATAGTGGTTCACGGCGCCATAAGCTCGTTGAACAGGCTTTGTGTGAAATATAGCAGAGTCTAGGACTGCTTTTATTGTCCGAGTGGCCCAGAGGTAGCGTTCCCCGGTCACAATTTTAAGATCGTTGGTTGAAATCCTGGTGGGGTGAGGTGTTGATTATATGTAGAAGTTCGCGTGGTTTATTGGGCTAATGAAATATATATGGATCCTCCTGTTTCGAAGCCGCATTTGGTAAAACGTTGTTATGATCACCTAAGCGGCACGGGTGGTCCCCATTAGATGTTCACGGTCCCACAAGCCCGTTGAACAGGCTTTGTGTGAAATATAACAGAGTCTAGGACTGCTTTTATTGTCCTGGTGGCCCAGAGGTAGCGTTCCCCGGTCACAATTAGAAGATCATGGGTTCGAATCCTGGTGGGGTGAGGTGTTGATTATATGTAGAAGCCGCGTGCTTTATTGGGGAATGAAATATATATGGATCCTCGTGTTTTGAAGCCGCATTTGCTAAAACGTTGCTCTGATCACCTAAGCAGCACGGGTGGTCCCCATTAGAGGTTCACGGCGCCATAAGGTCGTTGAACAGGCTTTGTGTGAAATATAGTAGAGTCTACGAATGCTTTTATTGTCCTGTTGGCCCAGAGGTAGCGTTCCCCGGTCACAATTATAAGATCGTGGCTTCAAATCCTGGTGGGGTGAGGCGTTGATTATATGTAGAAGTCCGCGTGCTCTATTGGGCTTATGAAATATATATGGATCCTTGTGTTTCGAAGCCGGATTTAGTAAAACGTTGCTCTGATCACCTAAGTGGCACGGATGGTCCCCATTAGAGGTTCACAGCGCCATAAGCTCGTTGAACAGGCTTTGTGTGAAATATAGCAGAGTCTAGGACTTCTTTTATTGTCCTGGTGGCCCAGAGGTAGCGTTCCCCGGTCACAATTAGAAGATCATGGGTTCGAATCCTGGTGGGGTGAGGTGTTGTTTATATGTAGAAGCCGCGTGCTTTATTGGGGAATGAAATATATATGGATCCTCGTGTTTTGAAGCCGCATTTGCTAAAACGTTGTTATGATCACCTAAGCGGCACAGGTGGTCCCCATTAGAGGTTCACGGCGCCATAAGGTCGTTGAACAGACTTTGTGTGAAATATAGTAGAGTCTACGAATGCTTTTAGTGTCCTGTTGGCCCAGAGGTAGCGTTCCCCGGTCACAATTATAAGATCGTGGCTTCAAATCCTGGTGGGGTGAGGCGTTGATTATATGTAGGAAATTCCACGTGCTTTATTGGGCTAATAAATATATATGGATCCTCGTGTTTCAAACGCACATTTGGTAAAACATTGCTCTGATCACCTAAAGCGCAGGTGGTCCCCTAGTTGTTCACGCCATAAGCTCGTTGAACAGGCTTTGTGTAAAATATAGCAGAGTCTAGGACTGCTTTTATTGTCCTGGTGGCCCAGAGGTCGCGTTCCCCGGTCACAATTAGAAGATCGTGGGTTCGAATCCTGTGGTGGGGTAGAGGTGTTGATTATATGTAGAAGTCCGGAGTGCTTTATTGGGCTAATAAGAAATATATGGATCCTCGTGTTTTGAAGCCGCATTTGGTAAACGTTGCTCTGATCTGCCTAAGCATGCAGCCAAAGCTCCTTGAACAGGCTTTGTGTGAAATATAGCACAGTCTAGGACTGCTTTAATTATCCTGGTGGCCCAGAGGTAGCGTTCCCCGGTCACAATTATAAGATCGTGGGTTTAAATCCTGGTGGGGTGAGGTGTTGATTATATGTAGAAGTCCGCGTGCTTTATTGGGCTAATGAAATATATATGGATCCCAGTGTTTCGAAGCCGCATTTGGTAAAACGTTGCTCTGATCACCTAAGTGGCACAGGTGGTCCCAATGAGAGGTTCACGGCGCCACAAGCTCGTTGAACAGGCTTTGTGTGAAATATAGCAGAGTCTAGGACTGCTTTTATTGTCCTGGTGGCCCAGAGGTAGCGTTACCCGGTCACAATTATAAGATCGTGGCTTCAAATCCTTGTCGGGTGAGGCGTTGATTATATGTAGAAGTCCGCCTGCTTTATTGGGCTAATGAAATATATATGGATCCTCGTGTTTCCAGCCGGATTTGGTAAAACGTTGCTCTGATCACCTAAGTGGTACGGTGGTCCCCATTAGAGGTTCATGGCGCCATAAGGTCGTTGAACAGGCTTTGTGTGAAATATAGTAAAGTCTAGGACTGCTTTTATTGTCCTGGTGGCCCAGAGGTAGCGTTACCCGGTCACAATTATACGATCGTGGCTTCAAATCCTTGTCGGGTGAGGCGTTGATTATATGTAGAAGTCCGCGTGCTCTATTGGGCTAATGAAATATATATGGATCCTCGTGTTTCCAAGCCGGATTTGGTAAAACGTTGCTCTGATCACATAAGCGGCACGGGTGGTCCCCATTAGAGGATCATTGCGCCATAAGCTCGTTGAACGGGATTTGTGTGAAATATAGCAGAGTCTAGGACTGCTTTTAGTGTCCTGGTGGCCCAGATGTAGCATACCCCGGTCACAATTATAAGATCGTGGATTTGAATCCTGGTAGGGTGAGGTGTTGATTATATGTAGAAGTCCGAGTGATTTATTGGGCTAATGAAATATATATGGATCCTCGTGTTTCCAAGCCGGATCTGGTAAAACTTTGCTCTGATCACCTAAGCGACACGGGTGGTCCCCATTAGAGGTTCATGGCGCCATAAGGTCGTTGAACAGGCTTTGTGTGAAATATAGTAGAATCTAGGACTGCTTTTATTGTCCTGGTTGCTCAGAGGTACCGTTCCCCGGTCACAATTATAAGATAGTGGGTTCAAATGCTGGTGGGGTGAGGTGTTGATTATATGTAGAAGTCAGCGTGCTTTATTGTGCTAATGAAATATCTATGGATCCTCGTGTTTCCAAGCCGGATTTGGAAAACGTTGCTCTTATCACCTAAGCGGCACGGGTGGTCCCAATGATAGGTTCACGGCGCCATAAGCTCGTTGAACAGGCTTTGTGTGAAATATAGTAGAGTCTAGGACTGCTTATTATTGTCCTGGTTGCCCAGAGGTAGCGTTCCCCGGTCACAATTATAAGATCGTTGGTTCAAATCCTGTTGGGGTGAGGTGTTGATTATATGTAGAAGTCCGCCTGCTTTATTGGGCTAGTGAAATATATATGGATCCTCGTGTTTCCGCGCCGGATTTGGTAAAACGTTGCTCTTATCACCTAAGCGGCAAGGGTGGTCCCCTATAGTGGTTCACGGTGCCATAAGCTCATTGAACAGGCTTTGTGAAATGTTTTATAACAGAGTCTAGGACGCCAGTGTCCGGCCCATAGGTACATTCTCGGGTCACAATTATAGATCGTACAACTCTGAAAAGTGAGGTGTGGATTATATGTAGAAGTCCGCGTGCTTTATTGGGCTAATGAAATATATATGGATCCTCGTGTTTCGAAGCCGCATTCGGTAAAACGTTGCTCTGATCACCTAAGCGGCACGGGTGGTCCCCATTAGAGGTTCAAGGCGCCATAAGCTCGTTGAACAGGCTTTGTGTGAAATATAGCAGAGTCTAGGACTGCTTTTATTGTCCTAGTGGCCCAGAGGTAGCGTTCCCTACCACGGCAAGATCGCTCGAATCCTGGAAAGAGGAGGTGTTGATTATATGTAGAAGTCTGCGTGTTCTATTGGGCTGTTTAAAATATATATGGATCCTGCAAGTTTAAAGCCGATTTGGTAAAACGTTTGATCACCTCAAGTGTGGGCACGGATGGTCCCCATTAGAGGTTCACAGCACCATGTCGTTGAACAGGCTTTTAAAAAGAAATATAGCAGAGTCTAGACTGCTTTTACGGTCCTGGTGGCCCAGAGGTAGCGTTCACGGTCACAATTATAAGATCGTGGGTTTGAATCCTGGTGGGGTGAGGTGTTGATTATATGTAGAAGTCCGCGTGCTTTATTGGGCTAATGAAATATATATGGACCCTCGTGTTTTGAAGCCGCATTTGGTAAAACGTTGCTCTCATCACCTAAGCGGCACGCGTGGTCCCCATTAGAGATTCACGGAGCCATAAGCTCGTTGAAAAGGCTTTGTGTGAAATATAGCAGAGTCTAGGACTGCTTTTATTGTCCTGGTGGCCCAGAGGTAGCGTTCCCCGGTCACAATTAGAAGATCGGCTTCAAATCCTGGTGGCGTGAGGCGTTGAATATATGTAGAAGTCCGCGTGCTTTATTGGGCTAATGAAATATATATGGATCCACGTGTTTCGAAGGCGGATTTGGTAAAACGTTGCTCTGATCACCTAAGCGGCACGGGTGGTCCCCATTAGAGGTTCATGGCGCCATAAGGTCGTTGAACAGGCTTTGTGTGAAATATAGTAGAGTCTAGGACTGCTTTTATTTTCCTGGTGGCCCAGAGGTAGAGTTCCCCTTTCACAATTATAAGATCAGGCTTAAACCCCTGATGCGTGAGTGATTATATGTAGAAGCCCGTGTGATTATTGGGCAATTGAAATATATATGGATCCTCGTGTTTCGAAGCCGTATTTGGTAAAACGTTGCTCTGAACACCTAAGCGGCACTGGTGGTCCCCAGTAGAGGTTCACGGCGCCATAAGCTCGTTGAACAGGCTTTGCGCGAAATATAACAGAGTCTAGGACTGCTTTTATTGTCCTGGTGGCCCAGAGGTAGCATTCTCCGGTCACAATTATAAGATCGTGGGTTCATATCCCAGTGGGTGAGGTGTTGATTATATGGTAGTCCAAGCCAGTTGGGCTAATGAAATATATATGGATCCAATGGTTTCAAAAGCCTGATTTGGTAAAATGTTGCCTCTGATCACCTAAGGGTAATGAGTGGTCCCCATTAGAGGTTCATGGCGCCATAAGGTCGTTGAACAGGCTTTGTGTGAAATATAGTAGAGTCTAGGACTGCTTTTATTGTCCTGGTGGCCCAGATGTAGCATACCCCGGTCAATATTATAAGATCGTGGGTCTGAATCCTGGTGGGGTGAGGTGTTGATTATATGTAGAAGTCCGTGTGCTTTATTGGGCTAATGAAATATATATGGATCCTCGTGTTTCGAAGCCGCATTTGGTAAAACGTTGCTCTGATCACCTACGCGGCACGGGTGGTCTCCTATAGTGGTTCACAGAGCCATAAGCTCGTTGAACAGGCTTTGTGTGAAATATAGCAGAGTTTAGGACTGCTTTTATTGTCCTGGTGGCCCAGAGGTAGCGTTCCCCGGTCACAATTATAAGATCGTGGGTTTGAATCCTGGTTGGGTGAGGTGTTGATTATATGTAGAAGTCCGAGTGCTTTATTGGGCTTATGAAATATATATTGATCCTCATCTTTTGAAGCCGCATTTGGTAAAACGTTGCTCTCATCACCTAAGCGGCACGCATGTTCCCCATTAGAGGTTCATGGCGCCATAAGGTCGTTGAACAGGCTTTGTGTGAAATATGGTAGAGTCTAGGGATCGCTTTATTGTCCTGGTGGCCGAGAGGTAGCGTCCCCCGGTCACAAATATATGATAGTGGGTTCAAATCCTCGTGGGGTGAAGTGTTGATTATATGTAGAAGTCCGTGTGCTTTATTGGGCTAATAAAATATATATGGATCCTCGAGTTTCGAAGCCGCATTTAGTAAAACGTTGCACTGATCACCTAAGAGGCATGGGTCGTCCCCATTAGAGGTTCACGTCGCCATAAGCTCGTTGAACAGGCTTTGTGTGAAATATAGCAGAGTCTAGGACTGCTTTTATTGTCCTAGTGTCCCAGAGGTAGCGTTCCACGGTCACAATTATAAGATCGTGGGTTCAAATCCTGGTGGGGTGAGATGTTGATTATATGTAGAAGTCCGCGTGCTTTATTGGGCTAATGAAATATATATGGATCCTCGTATTTCGAAGCCGCATTTGGTAAAAAGTTGCTCTCATCAACTAAGCGGCACGGGTGGTCTCCTATAGTGGTTCACAGCGCCATAAGCTCGTTGAACAGGCTTTGTGTGAAATATAGCAGAGTCTAGGACTGCTTTTATTGTACTGGTGGCCCAGAGGTAGCGTTCCCCGGTCACAATATAAGATCGTGGGTTTGAATCCTGGTGGGGTGAGGTGTTGATTATATGTAGAATTCCGAGTGCTTTATTGGGCTAATGAAATATATATTGATCCTCGTGTTTCGAAGCCGGATTTGGTAAAACGTTTCTCTGATCACCTAAGCAGCACGGGTGGTGCGCATTAGAGGTTCACGGCGCCATAAGCTCGTTGAACAGGCTTTGTGTGAAATATAGCAGAGTTTAGGACTGCTTTTATTGTCTTAGTGGCCAGAGGTAGCGTTCCCCGGTCACAATTATAAGATCATTGGTTGAAATCCTGGTGGGGTGAGGTGTTGATTATATGTAGAAGTTCGCATGCTTTATTGGGCTTATGAAATATATATGGATCCTCCTGTTTCGAAGCCGCATTTGGTTAAACGTTGCTCTGATCACCTAAGCGGCACGGGTGGTCCTCTATAGTGGTTCACAGCGCCATAAGCTCGTTGAACAGGCTTTGTGTGAAATATAGTAGAGTCTAGAACTGCTTTTATTGTCCTAGTGGCCCAGAGGTAGCGTTCCCTGGTAGCAATTATAAGATCATGGGTTCAAATCCGGGTGGGTTGAGGTGTTGATTAAATGTAGAAGTAAGCGTGCTTTATTGGGCTATTGAAATATAAATTGATCCTCGTGTTTCGAAGCCGGATTTGGTAAAACGTTGCCCTGATCACTTAAGCGGCACAGGTGGTCCCAATTAGAGGTTCATGGCGCCATAAGGTCGTTGAACAGGCTTTGTGTGAAATATAGTAGAATCTAGGACTGCTTTTATTGTCCTGGTTGCCCAGAGGTAGCGTTCCCCAGTCACAATTATAAGATAGTGGGTTCAAATCCTGGTGGGGTGAGGTGTTGATTATATGTAGAAGTCCGCGTGCTTTATTGTGCTAATGAAATATCTATGGATCCTCATGTTTACAAGCCGGATTTGGTAAAACGTTGCTCTTATCACCTAAGCGGCACGGGTGGTCCCCATTAGAGGTTCATCGCGCCATAAGCTCGTTGAACAGGCTTTGTGTGAAATATAGTAGAATCTAGGACTGCTTTTATTGTCCTGGTTGCCCAGAGGTAGCGTTCCCCTGTCACAATTATAAGATCGTTGGTTCAAATCCTGTTGGGGTGAGGTGTTGATTATATGTAACAGAAGTCCATATACTTTATTGAGCTGTAATAATAAATATATATATGGATCACAAATGTGTTTCGAGCGGCGGTTGATAAAAACGTTGCTCTGATCACCTAAGTGTCACGGGTGGTCTCCATTAGAGGTTCACGGCACCATAAGCTCGTTGAACAGGCTTTGTGTGAAATATAACAGAGTCTAGGACTGCTTTTAGTGTCCTGATGGCCCAGAGGTAGCGTTCCCCGGTCACAATTATAAGATCGTGGGTTCAAATCCTGGTGGTGGTGAGGTGTTGATTATATGTAGAAGTCCGCGTGCTTTATTGGGCTAATAAATATATGGATCCTCGTGTTTAAGCGGTTGGTAAAACGTTGCTCTTATCACCCTAGCGGCTGGGGTGGTCCTGTGGTTCACGGTGCCATAAGCTCATTGAACAGGCTTTGTGTGAAATATAACAGAGTCTAGGACTGCTTATAGTGTCCTCGTGGCCCATAGGTAGCATTCCTCGGTCACAATTATAAGATCGTGGGTTTAAATCCTGGTGGGGTGAGGTGTTGATTATATATAGAAGTCCGCGTGCTTTATTGGGCTAATGAAATATATATGGATCCTCGTGTTTCGAAGCCGCATTTGGTAAAACGTTGCTCTGATCACCTAAGCGGCACAGGTGGTCCCAATGAGAGGTTCACGGCGCCATAAGATCGTTGAACAGGCTTTGTGTGAAATATAGCAGAGTCTAGGACTGCTTTCATTGTCCTGGTGGCCCAGAGGTAGCGTTCCCCGGTCACAATTATAAGATCGTGATTCAAATCCTGGTCGTGTGAGGCGTTGATTATATGTAGAAGTCCGCGTGCTTTATTGGGCTAATGAAATATATATGGATTCTCGTGTTTCCAACCGGATTTGGTAAAACGTTGCTCTGATCACCTAAGCGGAACGGTGGTCCCCATTAGAGGTTCATGGCGCCATAAGGTCGTTGAACAGGCTTTGAGTGAAATATAGTAGAGTCTAGGACTGCTTATAGTGTCCTGGTGGCCCATAGGTAGCGTTCCTC